>NC_060248.1:86394144-86697174 GCF_921293095.1 Ischnura elegans
TAAAGCTATAAAATATGAGAAAATAGACGGCATTTTAAGGAGTATAGTTAACTCACATACGGTGATACTTATTGAAGTGGAGAGGAAGTATTCACTAACATATTTAGAATATAGTTTTTGTAAACCGCCATTAAATATATCTTATTGCATAAATTGCAAATTCTACGAAAAACTTAACTATCGCGAAATCGTATGGAAACGCTTTCGAAATGAGGTAAAGAGTCAATGTCATCGTACGCTATAATTCTATTCTTAAAGACAGTGGCGTAACTAGGAATATGCTCTGGGGGGGGGGGACGAGAGGGGATGGGCAAAGGGCGATCTCCCACCCACCCTTTTAGGAAAACTTTGGAAAAATGGTATGCCTGCAAATACATTTTACGTAACTTTAGCTCTTAAAATTTGGGTTTAATTAAAAGGTTACGTTAAAATTTACTATAATTCAAAACTAAACAATAGTTTTGAATAATATTTTTATTTATATGAGGGTTTGAGGGGCGATCCATCCCCCTCATCCCCCCCCCCCCCATAGTTACGCCACTGCTTAAAGATAGAGAATCTTGTTGTATACCGCATTTCATTCATGAATGACTTTCCAATAAGTCCCGCAAATGGAGCTGTCGTCGGGCGTACCTTGAGGTTCGCTCTTACCCCATTCCCCTCAACTCCGAAAAAGAAAAAATATTCAGGCTGGTGTGCTGGTGTTGAAGTCAGGGTCGGAATGAAGGGGAAAAGGGTATGTTTTCCTAGAGGTGGGTGGGTTTGGAAGGCTGGGTGGTGACACGGCCGCCTTGCGCCTCTCTCTGTGTTAGTTTGGTGGGAGTAAAAGGCCCGACGTGTTGGCGACGCGTCACTTTTGCAGAGTCTGCAAAAACGTGAGACCAGTACTTTTCAGGATGGGGGGTAGGGGCGTCGTCGGTGGTGCTGCCCCCCCCCCCTCCCTTTCACCTCCTGCCCCCTGCTCCCTCTGTAAGGGAAAGGGAGGGGTGAGTCTCCACGTCCACTGCTATCTGGACATGCAGGAGTCGAGATAGTATTTCGAAAGCTGAGAGAGGCAGTCGTGTTGGGGAGCTGTCCCATTGGGTGGGTCAGGAACACGTGAGCGAAAAACCTCGTTTATTGCCGTGTTCTTCTCGACCGCTTACATTAATAAATAGCAATACACTGAAATTCGAAGATCCAAGCGTAATGGAGTGGAATTTTTCCATATTGAAATATCCGGTTGAAATTTTCCGCGATTATAAAATTTATTCCCCACCTAAGTTTCGATATTAATACATCATCTTCGAGGTACTTTAAGATAAAGTGCCGATCACGAAGGACAAATCCGAAGCAGTTCTTCTTGAATAGGACCATTGGGAACTGGAACGACCTACCAGCAAAACTATTTGAGCATACAAGCAGATATTATTTTACATATTTTTAAAAAGCGGTTGAAGAGGTAGGGGCCAAGGGTTTTGTTATGATGTTTTCAATTTTTTTGCATCGTATGCTTCTGTTACAACCAGGCAAATGGCCCACTTGTAACAATTTAATGATAATAATGATATACAAAAAGGTACAAAATGGTGTGTAGTGTATTCAATTTTCACAATTTTCCCCCAACTACAGTTAAAATTCCTATGAATTGTATGCAGCACAAAACCAATTTGAACCATTTTGTGCCTTGAAGATGATACAAGAGCATCTAAACATTGGTCGGGAATAAATTTCATAATCGCGAAAAACTGCAAGTGGTTATTTCAATTGGAATAGATCGACTAAAATGAGAACTTAGCATGAGATAATATTACCTGTAGTTCTGTGTCGAATTTCGTTGAAAGAAAAAAAAATACGCTAAACCTGGTCAAATGAATGCGACAACTGGCGTGGGGTTTTGTGTATTTTGGATTGGCGCGGAATCTCTCAAATGAGTATTGCCATAGTCGTTTTTTTCATCCGCTCAGTGTTTTGATAAACCAAACCGTGGATCATGAAAGAAGATATCTCGGGTTAAAAATAGCATGGCCATTGCCGATTCACCAAAGACAGCGGTGCAGCTGTTTGATACTGTGATTCTAGTATAGAAACAAAACAATCGCAGAATGCAAAAACATTTTCAAAATTCTTAACATGTTTCTGTTATCACTTTTTTTTATTAAATCAGCCGAACGAAACGTTATCAGTATTATCTTGCGGTGATTCTATAATTTTTTCCAAAATAATTGGAAATTTCGGTCATTTACTTGATGGGAATCAGTGGTTGATGAACTAAGAAATGCTGAGTATAATGTTATTCAGTGCTTCGTTTTTTTTTTAATTTAATTCGTCTTGAGGAGCAGTGTGCGTTGTTTCTAGGCAATGCAGCATCTCATATTCAATCGACGCATCGCACTGCGCAACTACTACTTATTCACCACATGAATAATAATTAATTATAAGTGCACAAACTTGCCATTTCACTTGGATGACGTCCAGCGAAACGTTTCTCTTATATTTGCGTAAGCGGAAGTTCAAGTCCCGGGGAATTGAATGTTTTGACTGGCGTTCAAAAATTTAAATTATTCAATAAAATCCATATATTAACTGCTGGAAAACCTCTCTATTAATTAACATAAACTATTCCTTTTTTGCCTTGGAGTATGAGGAAAATTTCATGAAGCATTAGACACGTTCATTTGCTGGAAATGGGACTTAGAACACCTTGTCCGATAAAAATACCTTTTTATTTATCGTCTACTCGGAGGCTGATTTACCGGTAAATAATTATTAGTGTATATGATTTAACTAATTATAAGGTTATTTTACTTTAATCATTTCAATTCTATGATTATTCATTCATTGATATTGTAACAGCAATTATCACTTCCGTGTTTTACTTTAGATATTCTTACGCTTCGACAAAGCTAGTTTGAATAGCAGTCTATTTTTGCTTCTTCGCATTTTCTATGCGTAGCAATCATCTTTAGCGTATGATAGGTGCCTTAAGGCCGTTTTACACGGTACACGGAATTGCGCAGGTTAGAGCTGCATTAATTTCTAAAATGGCGCGGAATTGCGCGAATGCATGAACGAAATTAGAACAGGGGCTATTTTGCCGTCTCGCATCCACGCATTCTCGCATGTGTTCTAGCAATTCACCGCTTTACACGACGCAATTTTGATTGCGCCTTCACACGTACGTCAGACTGCGCAATTCCGTGTACCGTGTAAAAAGGCCTTTATACTTTTATCGTTGCTGCGTATTTTGATACTTCTTCAATTTGAAACAGGTATGCAATAGTTGTTGATATATAAGCATCCAGGCTTTCGGAGTCGCAAGAGAATAGCAATCACTGCGTTTTGCTGATGGGGATTTGGAACTCTTCATCGTGCACAAATTCACCGTGCTTTTGAACCGAAGTCATTGGAAAACTGTCATTTTGACACCGTAGACAAAATAATGCCCTCATTACTCGGTTCATGGGTCGCTATTCGTAATGCCCCTACCTCTCTTCGCAAAGCATTCCCTCCATGGATCGCCCACCTTCGATTGTGAAGAAACTGAGGAGCATGGTAGGAACCGTGAAAGTGGTGTCACTGTGAGAGCAGATTGTCTTGAGAACGGATATCCCATGTTACGGTTTCTGGTTGCAACATGCATTTTTAGATTTAACCCTCGTAAGTACACCATTGAGTCGGCCAACTATCATTTAGTCACACTACTTAGCGAAAATCACCTTTTGATACAACCGTCACAGTACTTGATTCCCTCATTTACAGCCCCTCCAACGCATGTGTGGGCAGAACTGAGCGATTAAGGGTGAGGAGTAGGCAAGTAGCCAGGAGGGGGTCTTTGGAGACTAAATACCGCCTCCCGAAACTTTTCCCTTGTACCGACTATCCTCCATACATCTGCTGTGGACGCCAGTAATCTAGGGGCATCTATGCTCTTACACTCCATTTTTACATAGTCTCATTTAATGATGTCTGCCAATATTTGACGATGAGCTCAACTTTCATTAGTTTGCAAACGAGGTTAATAGTTGACTTAATGAAATGTATGATTTTCAGCCCCTCTTCCCCGAACCGAGTTTTTTTCCCTAGTGTCGACTATCCTCGATACATCTGCTGAGGACACCACTACTCCACGGGAATGTATGTTCTACCACTCCATTTTTCGATGCAATCACATACCATCATGTCTGCTGGTATCTAACGATGAACTCAACTTTCATTAGTATGCAAACGTGAGTAATAGCTGACTTAATGAAATGTGTGTTCTTTCTATGGGTGCCAATCGACAACAAAATACCAGGGTGAGGCAAACTGCATCCCTCCCTAGCACACCCCGAAGCAAATTTCTGGCCGCGGCCCTGCGTCCAACTATTAATTAGCCTAACTACTAAACGAAAACCACCATCCATACACCCGTCACGGTCCTTGATTCCTCGGTGTGCGAGCCTCCCAACGCATGTGTGGGCAGAAGAAGGGCGAGGAGCCGTGCGGGGAGGAAAGAAATATGAGTCGCGGGATGGAGAGGGAGCGGGCGTGCCAATAATTGTATGCAAGTAATCTAGAGGGAGAGAGAGGAGGAAGGTTGGTTGGAAGAGAAAGAGGGTCGCAGGAGGAAAAGTGGGTGAGGTAAAGCCTCGCGGAGGGGTTTTAGTGTGAGGGGCTGCGGTGGAAGGGGGCAGGGGGAGATTTGGACTTGAAAGGGGAACTCGGGGTGGAGGGGAGAGAGCGATGAGTGTTATAAAGAAGGACTTCCTTACGTCGGGGGGGTCTACCCCTCTCCCGCAAGCAACCCAACCTCTCCCCCCCCCCCCCCCCTCACCAAGACCTTTCCTCCCCACTCCAATTCACAATTCCCCATAATTTCCTTCTCCCAACCCGTCCGTATAAGATCCCCAACCTCCTCCACTTCACCTCTCCCCGTTCCCTGCAGAACAGCCTTCTCTCGCCGCCCCCTCCCCCCATCTTTGCCAGACTACGTCGCGGAGGAGAAGGTATATATGCGAGTGAAGCCATGGAAGGTTGGTGCCGGAGGAGGTGGAGGAGAGGAGGAGGCAAAGCATTAAGGACTGTAAGGCTGTGGGGAGGAGGGTGAGTAGATGGGGGTAGTGCGCAAGAGAAAGAGAGAGAGAGGTTGAAAACTGTTAAGATGGAGGGAGGGGAAGTGAAGGCGGTTAGGATGTGAGCGAAAATAAGGTGGCGACGAACTCAAGGCGAGGAGGGCGGGGGAGGGGGTGTGGGGTGGATGTTAGCGGAATGGGTGGGAGGGGGAGGTGGGTTGTGCAAGCGGGAGGGGGAGGGGGAGGTGAGGGATTTAAGGGAGGGAGGGTGTGAGTTCTCTCTCTCCCTTTTATACCCTACCCTCTTCCTCTTTCTGCCTGCACGGAGGCGTAGGGATATTGTGAGGGTGGCGGTGAAGGAGGACTATTCCTGGGAGGGGTGTAGAGTGGGTTGAGATGAGGTTAAGGGAAGCGATAGGATAGCTTTTTCTCCTCCCCTTTCCTCTATTCCTTTCTCAGTTCCTCCTACACCCTTTGTCCTTTTTCCTCCTCTTTCCCATAGGATAACTTTTTCTCTTTTCATTCTCCTTTCATTTCTTCCTAAATTCTTTTCTTATCGCCCTCTGCGCCGTGTGTTCCTTTTTCTCTCCTCTTCTTGTGGGGTAGGATGGCTTTCCTTTATTCCATCGCGTCATCTCTTATTTTATCTCTCTTCTTTCTTCATCTTTTCCTTCACTTTTCTTCATTTCCACCCTTAACTCACTCGTAACTATAAGATAGCGAAAGAATAGCCCTTTTTAGTACTATCCCTTCAACACTTCTATTATTACCTGTTGTTTGCAATCAATCCGGGTATCTTTTATGTTTCTTACTTTTCCTATCCAAAGAAAAAGATAGCATTTTCATAGATTATTTCATACCTTCCCTTTTTCCACATAAGTCATTCCTATTTAACCTAGAATAATGCTTTTCCTCAATATCTTCAAAAGAAATTCTACCATTTATTCTAATTAGAGAATTTATTTATCAATAAGAACCCATAATTTAAAAAAGACGCCTGCACATTGCCGTCTAGATATCTTTCATGAGAATTTCATGTAATTACGTTGAAGAGCTGTGACCAAAATGTAGATCTTTCAGCCCGCTTGATACTGAACGCACACCATGACAGCAAATGAGATAAGAGGCATGATGCATCGTGTCGCCCTGGAACAACTACCAAGAATTGAAGAGGATGAGAATAATTTGTTCCGTTAGCATTTTTGCCATGGTTTTAATCTAACCAGGAATAGTAATTCCAAATTTAGTGGAAACTTATAGGTTCAACGGTGTCAGTTTTTTAGGCGATTCAACGATACTCGTCCATAACTGGTCTCTTTATTTCGCGCTAGTTCATCGCAAGCAATCACTGTGCTGAAGACTTTCCGCAGTAGCATTTGAATTTCATGTTAGTGATGCTAGAGGCTTTGGTTCTGCGTTGAATTCGCAAGTTTGCCACACTGCGTAAGAAATTTATTTCTGATGCCATTTTCATCCACTGACATGGGAAATTTTACTTTTCCACCGAAGAGTGTTTTTCAATAATCATAAAATAATATTTTCTTCACATAAAAATTAAACTAGGTCCGTATAGTTTTCTATTGTATTTAACTTGATTAGGATATACACGTGCAACCAGCCCTGAATGGCGGAAAACCCACCCAGATGGAATTCGAATCTACGACCGCAGGATCAGCAGGAGAGGTAAATTACTACGCCGCCATCAAAGTTACCTTTCTTACTCGAGTAAGAATTTTCTTGACTTTCGTAATAGGAATGTAAATATTATTCGAAACTCATAAGAATGATTCAGGAAATTACTGTTTTTGGACGTTGGAATCCACACTAGTCTAGGAATTTTTGTAGTAAATTTTGTAATTTTTCGTTTTTACCTCGTTTGAGTCGCCGTGGTACACGTACACCCAACCTTCGTCATTTGGCTGCATTAAAGAATCCTTTCTCTTTCTGCCTTTTTCTCTTCCTTTTTTTCTAATTTTCATCAGTCTCCCTTGCTTCCCTACTTTCTTTCACTCCTGCTCATGTTTTTGTTTGGTTCGTTTCGTTTTTCTTTTACCATGTTTTTGTGCTTTTCCTCTGCGTCGCACGAAAATTCCTTCTTTTTCCTCTTTTTCCGCACAGCCTCCCTCGTGTTTCCCTCCATCTCTTTATGCCTTAGGTTACCACTCTCGCAGCCATTTCTCTCGTAATCCTTCTCTCTCTATCCACTTTTATTTCATTCCCCGTTTCGCGTGCGCCATTTATCTGCTACCTCCCGCATTTAACTCTACCACCAGCCACCGTTTCCCCTCAGCGAAATTCTTTTCTCAGAAGTGCATTTATATTTTTCGTTTTCGTAGTCGACAACGTTTAATTCTCTCTAATTCCCTACTTTCCCTTCCGTTTACCTGTCGTCCTCCATTCTACCGTCCTGTTTTCTTTTCCTCCTCCGCTCAAACTCGTGTTTACTCGTTTCCTTCCTTGTTCCCTTATTCTTTATTTCTTTTTCGCTCATTTTGCCTTCCCTTCCATTTTCTAAGGTTTAGCTCGTAATCCGTCTTATCTTCTTTTAATACGTAACGGTCTCTTTTTATTTCCTAGCATAGTGGCGTATCTTTTTCTTTGTATTACCATTTCAGTCATCTTTTTTTTATAAAATTGTTCTCCTAACTATATTTAAATTATAATATTTAAGTTTCCTTTTAGCCCTTCCATTTCATCGTAGCCGTGCACGTTATTTTTTCTTTTGCTAACTCTCTTTCCTTCGTGATTTTCTGGAATTTTTCCTTTGCGATTCCACTACCTTGATTTTCCTCTCTCCTGTTATGAACTGGTTTTACTCATTTTATTATCAATTTACTCTTTTCTCCCTATTCTGTTTTCTAGTTTAATGGTTTACATCACATGTTTTTACTGGGGAACTTTTCCGCAAGTGCACTCTGTCTTTACTATTCGTGTTATCTCAGTTTCGTCTCCCAAATTTCATGCATCTCGTTTTTTTTTAATTTTACTCCGCATTAATTTCCTCCAAAACCTTCCTTTTGCTTCTCTCCACTTCTCCTCAACCTCTACTGTACTCCCTGCATCATTGTATATATTTTCCCTTTCTCCCACATTTAGTTTTTCCCTCATCCCCCGGCCCTTACTTAATTCCAACGATTCCAACCCTCTCCTCCCCGGTTTGTTCGCCAACATCCCTCCCTTTAATCTCCTTCGTTTTCCTCTTTCCTTTTCTCTTCTTCCTCTTTCACTTTGCTCGTTCCATCCTACCCCATTCTCCCTCTCTCTCTCTCTTTCATTCCCTTCCATCTTCCCGCACTTACTAATCCGACCTCCACGGCTCGGTGTTCCCTCGCAATCCACACTCAACCCATCCCCACTCGCTCTTCACCCTTTCTCTCCACCTCCTCCTCCCCCCTCCCGTCGTCCCCCGCGCGCACCCCCGCCCCCGACCCTGCCCACACAACCCTCTCTCCTCCGCCTCCAATTCTCCAGACTTCCACTCAACCATTCCTCTTGTGTGCCTCTCTCTCTCTACCTCCCTCCTCTGCGCCCGTATACCAGCCTTCAGACCTCTCCCTCTCCGCCTCCTGCCTCACTCTTCGCCACCACAAGGGTCTCAACAAGATACCGCTCCCTCCTCCCACCCCCTCGGCCCCCCCCCCCGGTCCCACACCCCACCGGCAGCGAACACAACCACCGCCTCCCGCCGCCTCCTCCTCATCCGTCCGAGCCTTTTCCTCATCTCCTTCCTATCTCACTCCTGCCGTACCCTCTATCTGCCTCCTCCACCCAGACCGTCGTCGCCTCCTGCCCCCGCTCAAACCCTCCCACTCCTCCCGGCTCTCCCCATTCCTTTTTCCGAGGCCTCCAACCTCCTCCGTGGCTACAAAACGCCCCCTCCGCCTCTTCTATGCCTCACAGAGTCCCCCCCCCACCTCGCAACCCTCACCCCTCTGTTGATCGATAAACCTTGTACAGTTGGCCGTACTGGCTTCGGCCCCATCTCCTCCTTCTCTTCTCCGAAGCCACCCCTTTATCTTTTTTCCCTTTTCCTCTCTTCTTTCACCCCCTGTACAGAACCCTTTTTCCCTCCACCCTCCGTTTCTATTTATTCCCCACCCTCCCAATCTTTATTCTCCTCTCCGCCTCTTTACCTCCCAGCCCACCTCTCTCTCTCTCTCTCTCCCTTGCCTCTTCTCGCACGTTCAACCGTGTAGGTCTTCTCGCTCTCCTCTTCCCGTGGCCATCATCTCACCTATCATTGAATTACACGAAGCACTCCTCCTCTAGGGCAGGAGGTTTTTCAATTATGGTTGCCTCGCAGTGCATGAAGACTGTATCTGTTGATATTATCTCACCTACCCTCTGTCTTTTGAGAGCTTTTACATTTTAGTTTCTTTTTATTTCCTTAAGAGCGAAGGAAATTTTTGCTGGCATAAAATTAACTTCAACTCAGGTCTCGATGTAGTCAATAATCGTTTCACCAAAAATAATTCCATTGCTGTATTCCACACGAATTATATTCAGATAGAAGTTTATTTGTGAAGCCCATGTCGAAAGTTTACGCTAGTGAACTCGCCGATTATTGAAGTAAATCATTATCAACGATGGCATAATCAGAGACGTAAGTCTGAATCATTTATTTACTTCTACGAAATTTTCAAGTGTGATTCTGTGTGTTGGTATTCTAATATATTATGCCAGAGGATAAGTACTCTTAATGTTCCGAACTCATTTTTCTTTGTATTTCTCTCCTGCCCATGTCTTTATGTAAAGTCTATGTCACTAAATATGTCGTTGTCTAGAAATACATCCAGATTTCTGAGTGGGAGTTTCACTTTCTTTGACAGGTTTTCTTTTGTTTTTAATGAAATTCTTACTATAATTTTTTCCACTTCCTTATCTTAAATCCACAGTATGCACATGTACGCTTGGTTATAGTTGCTTTGTTTTTTTTGTGATTGGATACATTCTAATGAGAATAGCTGAACTAATGCGGTCCAGTAGATTTTTTCGTGTTGTTAACCCCACTTTTTCGGTAGAAAAATGCTATCTTCGGTTATTGTTTTTTTTTCATGTGTTTATTCCGTCCTAAATTCGTTTCAAATAGCATTTCGAGGAATGATATTTTAAACGATATCTGTGAAATATTTTTCGTTGGTACGCATTTACTTTATTTAATTTTTCTTTGAAATTTCTATAAAATTGCTAAATCCAATTATCCTTAAAATCTATATGAACGTTTTTGGTTCTTCAAATAAAATTTACTAATCGATTTATCCGGACAAGCGGGTGATGTTATAAGTTTAAAAAGTATTTTTTATTTTATGCTTGATTAAATACCTTCCTGGAGGATACAGTTTATGGAATTTTCTCGTGCTAGTTATGTTTTCGAAGTTGAAAGGGTTGAGATAATTTCCTCTTTACTATATTTTTCCAATGATAAGTAGTTCTCTTTTCGTAAAGGTATGTTTATGTATTGTCCTCTGAAGTTAAGGTCATGACCTTCAGTATACCTGCATTTAACTTATCCAATATTTTTTTATTCCAGCTCAATCTCAATATGCCTTCAGGTTTTTCCCTTACCCTTTCATTTTTAAGCATCTTTTCCATTCACCTGGCTGACACTTGCTCTGGATAAATCGCGTCTTTAATTTTTGTCATTGTTTTCAATTCATTCGCTCCCTAAATCGAATTCAAATGGGCGACCGTATAACACTCCAAATCCCACCCCCACTCCCTTTCTCTACTTCCCCCGATCACCCTCTCTTCAGATTCACACGCCCATTTCGCTCCAGTGGTCCCCCAGGAGGCATGAGACCAACTCCCCCATCCCTCCTATATCTTCCGTCCTACTCCATCTCCTCCCTCCGATACCACCACTCCCCGCCTTCTCTCCGTTAAATTCCGCGGTCACCACAACTTCTTATTTCTTCCCATCTCAACAAACCTCCCCTCCTACCAAATAATAAGGTCATAAAAATTTTATAATATCCTTAAAATTCTATCTTGGGTTGGTGATTTCAAAAGTCTTGCTTAAATAGGCCGCATCAGTCCTGTTTGATCAGTCTTTATTTTTGATATATATTAATAGCCTAATAAAATACGATATCGTCTTGAAAATTTCATTGCACATAGATCGTACATCAGCTTTGAGATTTTTCTTTATAAGTAACTAAAAGTATATAGCTTCTATATTTGAAACGCAGCATAGCATCTAAATGAGTCCATTCTACATACCCTGAAAATCTCAAGGTGTTAGCTTAATTTTTAAGCAAGAAATAATTCATTAAGAAAGACAAATGATGGCGCATCCTTTGAATAATCTACAATTTGTTGATGCTCGTACTGAGAGGTGATATGATAGATACAGTGTTGAGAGAGCATGGAAAGGGGAGAAAAATAATAATAAGGGTAAGTGCTCACAGATAGATATATGTACGGCGCTGAAGAAACAGCTGTAATATGGAAATGGGAAAAGAAATTGTTCAAGAAACAGTTTGCTCTCTTCCATATAAACCAATGTTAACGCTTTCATTTTCGGGAGATACATGATTCAATGAAAATCCTCCGTGATTCGGTATTCTAATTTTTATTTCTATGTAACAAAAACTTCTGAATTTTTTTCTTAAAAGCTAAGAACTTAAATATTAAATGTAACTCTTGTGTTGATAACATCATCGCGGCTGAATCTATTTCAAATATGAAAGAAACGTAATTCATTCGAGAAATTCGTTTAGCTAGTAGTTTAGTAGCTTTCGCTGCTCGTTTAGTAGTATAAAATCGTTGGATGATTTGACAGATACGTATCCTAAACTTCCTTAATAACCAGGTAATATGGTATCAATACATGCGGCATAGCCTTATATCAAGTTTAATATGTGTTTAACCTCGCAACTGCTGTACACGTCATCGCCACCCAATTACCATGATTAGCGCCAGCCAGAACGTCCGTAATAAAATTTTCCTGCATCACCATAACAACTTTTCAAATTATTGCGAGTGGATCGCGTGATTGAATAGAAAGTAAGTTAGTTCTATTAAAATGGTTATAAAATGGGATCAAACAATGACAAAGTTTGAAAAATGTATGAGTTCATGTTTTCAGATTACTGTGTAACATCAAAACGCGTTGTATAGTGAAGTGAATAAAGCTTTCTCAAGGGTACCTGCAAAATTTCTTTCGCTCAAGATGGAATGGACCCTACTGGTCTCACCTAAAACAACTTTAAGTTTATCATCTGTCATTTAACAAAACCAAGTTTATCATCTGTTAGTTCGGTGTAATTTTATCACGACAATACCCACGGAAAACAGGTATTAACAATTTTTTTCTAAGCCACCGTGTTTGTAGAAAAACTTCCATAACAAATTGATCCATTAAAGTTACAAACAATTTTCCGAAAATACTTCACCACCACTTGATTACACTACCCCGCCGGTTTCAATTCATTATTTATGCCAGATTAAGTCTGAAACTATTATTATATACCTACTTCCCAAACACCCCCTGCTCATCACCTTCCGCCCGCTAGAGAGCGCCCCCTTGCCGCGAGGACACGCATCTCTTCCGTGGATCACCCCATTCCCCTTCCCACTCTGCCCCATCTCCTCCCTTCACCTCCTTAATTCTCATCCACTCCCCTTTCTTATCCACTTCCATTAATCCCTCCCTCCCTCTCTCCTACCGCTCTTTAGCATCTCTCTTCCTTCCATCTCGGCGGCTCAACTTGGTGGGGGGGGGGTCACAACCACCTCAGCCAACCTCCCCCCATCCGCCTCACACACATTTCTCAATCGCGGCCCCCCTTCCATCCACTTCCAGGCCCTACGCCACCCACCACCTTCCACTCCCTGTCCCTCCATCTTTAACACGCTCTTCGTACCCTCTCGTTTTATCTCCAAGTCTCTCCCTTCTCTTGCCCTCGCAGGCCCTGCGCTGGGGTTGCCACCTCGACATCGGTGTATCGAACTACTCGATGTCTTTTTTTGATGCATTGATCTGGTGAAGCACCTATTAGATGTTTTGAATTCTTGGCATCCCCCTTACACAAAGCTGAGAAAACTAGAAAGTTTCCGTGATCGTCGACCCAAGATGTACTTTATCCTTCGTATTCACAAATGGAAGTGGTGGGTAAATTTTGCGAATTAGTTTAACGAAGACTCTTAGAATTAGCAAACTAGTTTTTCATGAGGAGCTCGAGGAACAAACTTTTCCTACCAATACCAGTTGTACTTTAATGGAGGGTGTACTGAGTACCTCATTTTTGTACTATTTCGGTCAATGAATGCGCTAGTTTAAGTTATCAAAAGCATTGAAGGTTTAAACACGAATCTTTGTCACACATGAGGTCTAACGTTAGTATATAAGATTACAAATGGAAGCATATAGTTCTAGTGCTTTCATTCCTGTGTTCATTGACTTTGTACTTTTAATTGAGCTTAATAGCTTAACCCCTCTCGTTTGATCTCCAAGTCTTCAATATCTTGCCATTGCTGGCCCTGCGCTAGGGCTGCCGCCTCGACATCGATGTATCAGACTATTCGATGTCTTTTTTCGATGTTTTGAACTGGTTAAGCACCAAATCGATTTTTTGGACTCCTTGATTCCCCCTGATGCTTTAATGGAGGGTGTATTACTCTTTTTTTATTGCTTTGGTGAATTAATGCGCAAATTCAAGGTATCAAAAGCCTTGAAGGTATAAACACGAATCTTTCTCACGCTTACAGTCTATAGTTAGCATGTAAGACTACGAAAAGAGGCATAAAGTCTTAGTTTGTCATTACTGGTTCCATTGAGGTTTTTATTCACTTTAAGTTCACATTGTTATATATCTTTCCATCAAAAATAAATGATATGGAAAATGAAATTTGTTAAACTGCATAGAAGAGCATTTGATTTATCGCAACACCGTCGGTTTTTGTCAATGGAAAATGATTTCGAAGTATCAGTATTCATCGATATTAAAAGTTAGCAGTTGTGTGCCATAAACTTCAATTTTACGGCACGACCGGCGTAAAATAAATGCATTATCTCTTACACTTTCACAAAAATCGGAAACTTGGATTATCGATGTTTTTCTATCGGATGAGGCACGCCTACCCTCTGTGCCCTCCCCGTACCTCATGTCACATCTTCGTACCTCCCACTCCGCCCTTTGTATATATATGCATGCGTATATAGACACATAGCTCAAACCCCTCCGAGTTGCACCCTCCTCCCTAATCCAAGCATCCAACTCCATTCCAGGCTCTCCGCCAACCTCTCTCTCTCGCGTCTTTCCTCTCGCTCTATCCCATCTTCCATCCCAAGCCGTCTTCCACCTCACCCCCTGCCAAACACCCTTCCTTCCCCCCCGCCTAACACGTCTCCTTGCCACCGCGCGTTCTCTCCCTGCCCGTGGATGGTATGGAGGAGGAGGCGGGATGGAGGTTGGGGGCAGAAGAGAGGACTCCTCTCTCTCTCTCTCTCCGGCTGACGGGGGCGGAGTAGGAGGCAGGGTGGGGAGGGAAGGGGTGGGAGACGGCCGTAAGGGGATAAGAGATGAGGGAGCTGTTGAGGAGGGGAGGCGGATCCAGAAGTGGCGGCGAGAGGCGAGGGTGTGGGGGCGGGGGGAAGAAGGGGATGGGGGCAGAATTGACGGAGACCCCGTCGTGGTGGGGCGGGAGAGTAGTAAAGATTGTTGGGGAGTCAGGGGAGGAGGGGGCATCGGAGGCCTGCTGAGTGAGAGGGGGGACAACACTACGCTCGGCAAAGCGTAGATAGTGCGGAGTGAGAGTCGATTATGAGAATCGGAAACTTTGAACGAATCGAATGGGAATCGATCGGGACACGAGAGTCGATTATGAGAGTCGGAAAATGTGATCGAATCGAATCGGGGATCGATCGAGACAACAGTACGCTCGGCAAAACGTAGAGAGTGAGGAGTTAAGAGTCGATAATGAGAATCGGATACTGTGAATGTATCGAATCGGGACGAATCGAGAGTCGATTGTGAGAGTCGGAAACTTTGATCTAAACGATTCTGGGATCAATGGGGACACCAGTACGCTTGGTAAAGCGTAGAGTGCGGAGTGAGAGTCGATTATAATAGTCGGAAACTTTGAACGAATCGAATCGGGGATCGATTCACCTAAGTGCGATATGAAACGTATAGTCTGATTTACGTACTGCATTATAATGCTGTAGCACTATCTCCAAATCGTATCAACAGAGGAATATCCAAACAGTACTCATACACCTCGTGATGGCTGCGGTAAAAAAACAAGCCAAATGAGTGATGCTTGCAAGAGAGAATTTGTTTCATCCATCGGAAGTTAAATTTGAAATCTAACGACATATAATGCTATCATAAACTTGATCCCTCTTGAGTAAGCAATTATTAGAAAGCCATCTTCAATTATATTACTTCCCTGCTTAGTTGAATTGGCACATGGTGATCTATTCACATTTATCTAGTCGTTTTGGACGTCGTGATTTTGATCGATAAATTCATTTAAATCCACCTTCTTAGCCGTTGTGCTGCCAGTTTATCGTAAACAAAGTTTCTATATCTTGGGAAATAATATTACATTGACACAAGATTTTGTTATTTACTTCAGCGTGGTCGTAAATTTTCCGGGAGCGAGGATCGTTTCGGCGTCTTTCTCGCCTTACCACTTCTCCATGGAAGGATGGGGAGGGTTGAGCAAGTAAAGGATAAATGAGAAACGGAGGAGGAGGAGTAGGCGTTGGAGGTTAGACATAGGGTGGTCACGGGAAGTGGACGGAAGACGGAGGAGGACATACAGAAAACGGTTAGGCATGCATGAATTAGGAAATGGGGTCTTGGTTTTCAAGAGGGCAGGCATTCCCGGCGAAAAGCCTCGCTGCAGCTCATCATGATTTATCATTTCATCACTCAAACTTAGCCATTATGCACATATTTTTTTAATTTGGAGTAGAAATATTAGGATAAATTTCATGAAAATCAACATTTTTTTAACCAATTGTATCGCACGTGTTCACGCATTGTCAACGCCAAACAGATGTCACATAATAGTTTTTTTATATCGCTCATTTGTCGTCGCGTATGAACAGCATGTATTACTTTATGTTTGTAATTAAATAAACTACAATTGCACTTTTCCGCAGTTATTTTCATCGTACGACGCGTTCCGGCTAACAGACACCCACCCCTTAATCAAACTCGTCTAGTACTCCCCCATCGCTTGCTCAAATGTACATATTTACTGCATGTAATTTTCCATAAAAATATTTATATATTTCTATTAAATATTTATATATTCATAAATTCTCACATGTATACATATAATTTTCTGATATTCTGTGATTTTTTGAACCAGATGACACTGTGAGACGATTCGCATTCCACGCATCTCTGATAAAACGCTATTATATTTTATTTTAATTTTTTGAGCCTCCACGGTACCACGCCTGTATCTGTTGAATTCATGCTTTATTATGCTTTTTTATTTGAAATGCTCATGCACGTTTTGAAATTTTTTAGTTATGCTTACACGGCGTTATTGACGAAACTCAAAATATGCGTTAGGCCATGTTGAAAGTAACAATGATCATGATAACTCGGTTTTAGGTTCACCTAATGACGTAGCGCAACGATCTCTTATGCCAAATTACGAACTATCTCATACGAGAGAGGTATTTAATGGGCATCGCATAGTTAATAAAATGAGCATCGAATTTCTAATGCATAGAAAGTATCGAAGTCACGAATATTACAAATGAGGATCTTTAAGTAGGCCTCTAAATGTGTTGTCAACCACCGCGCATTTCAATGAGTTTACAAAAGTCGCCACTCGCGTCGCTGACGGACAAATTGATCTGAGTTTCACGGGGAAATAAGGTATAATTAGGAGTATTGACCGAAAATTAAACACATGATGATGTGATCTATCAAATCCCTTACTTTTCAATGCTATTCCTCGTAATGAAAAACATTATGCTGCAAAATATTGAAAAAAGTGGATCGCGTTGCACTCATCAGCGCGCCGCGGACGTTTTTGAAAACCGATTAAAATGCGACCGAAATGGCAGCAGAAATCAGCCTTCAATGAGATAGACTTGAACCTCATCTTCCATACAGTCCTCTTGATCAAAGTAATGCTATGGTCGCTAGATGTCTCATGCGTTGGAGTTAGTTCTTAAATTTGTTTAAATAATGGAATATTATTTAATCACCAGCGATTTCGAAAATTCTCATTATATATTCATTATTATTTTTTTTCCATTTCTTGACCTTGTTTAATATATAATATAGTATTTCTTGGAGTTTAGGTCATTTACAAAATAAGTTTCAGGTAACGTTTCGATTTATTTTTTTTATTTGGTAACCTAGGTTGTGGCAATACCTTAGATACAAAACATCAATTAATATGTTCAAAGTTTAGAGGTATGTCAAAATATTTTGTATATATTCCATTCTGTTCTTATATATGTTTCTTTAAATTATATTGTATAAAAAACCCGATTGTACCTTTTTTATGTATGAATATTGTGTATGGTTTTATTCTCTGTATTTTATATTGTTCACACTTTTTCTTACATAGCCCTGAAGATGATTTAAAAAATAAATGGAAACGTTGGCTGAAACTTATTTTATAAATTACCTAAACTCCAAGAAATACTATATTACATAATATATTCTATAACATCTGGGTCATTCCATGTTAACTCAACCAATTTTTGGGGGGCCCTACGCCCATCATCTCAGATTTTGATTATTTTTCCATGTTGTTAGTTCAAACCTTCGTTAAGAAAAATCAATAATATTAAAGACCCATTGCAATTATTTTACAAGATGTGAGTGTTTGAAGTCAATGAGGCACATAGAAATATTCTACCCACCGGTCAAATTATTCAAAGCTACCATATTTGAGCTCCTATATTGCGCTTTATTAGTTTTTAAGATTATTTGCTTGAAAAAAAATATTTTAGTTACATTTCTTATTCTAATATCATTTTTCGTGGGTTTAAAGAAATTTTTTTGAAAACTTTCGTTTCAATCCAGTCCTGATTTTCTTTAAACACTTTTGCGATTTTTGCTTCTTGGGGGGGGGGGGGGGCTGGCTCTTCCTGCCCCTCACTGAGTTTTCCCATGATTACACAAATTTAATACAGCAGGACCTAGGTTTCGACGTGACACGTTTCATGACGTGCCTCATCAAAACCTAACTCGTACAGTTTTAAATTTATGTGGAACTAGTTTTTTTTACACTTAATTACATACAAAAGAAAACAATATATTCCTAGAGATGGGTGCACGGTTGGGAGTCGCACACTGCCATCCACCCCGTCTCCGTGTTAAGGAGGCGGGCTGAGTGTCGTGGGATGGGGTGGATCTATGTGGGGGGGGAGGTCGAAATCGGAGTTGGGTGGGTGGGCGGTCCTTGGTGGTCGTAAGTGGAGACGAGGAAGGGAGGGTGGAATCTTGCGTCCTCGGATGTGGCGGTCGTGGCGTGAGCGTGGAATGAAGCGGAAATTTCTTGGGTTGGGGAGGGGAGAGGGAGCTAGTTGTCATGCGGTCCTCAGTTTGCCAACCGCCCCGCATCCCTCCTTATTCCTATGCCCCCCATGCGTCCTATCCATATCCTCGCGGGACCACATCTAGTATTCCATGGATTCCCTCCGTGTGATTCCAGAATGAGGAAAGAAATTGGAGTTATGACGATGACGAGATTTTTTCTTTCTTTTGGGAAAATAAATCCATGGAAATAACTTGATTATTATGGCCGGAAACGAGGAAATCAATTCATTTCTTGTTCGTGATGAAATATAACTTTGTTTCAATTCTCTAATTAATTTATAAATGGGTTTCAACAAGGTAGTAGTGCCATCAACCGGATATTCCATCAAACCTCAAAATTGAGCCTGAAATTATTGTTCATTACTTTGCAACTTCGAGACGCAAAGTAATTGCCTTGCATAAAATGTTTAGAAATTGTTAGTTAACTGACATAAGCATTAATAAAAATGTCATGTTTTAAATTATTTTGTTGAAGAATCGTCGCAAATGTGCCCTTTATGTTTGTGTAATACGAGTAGCGTCATCAAGGTTCCTATCATAAGTAGATCAGCCTTTTTCTACGAGCATTATTAGCGAGGCATTCCATTTAATAAGTAATCGCTATGCATGTTAGTATTGGGCTTCAAGCCATTATGCTGACACATATAATCAATGCCATCGCTCTGACGATTCCTATTCAGCACCTCTCATTTTTCATTCTAATCGTGATACATGTCTCGCGTCCATATCGAATCATTCCGGTCGATAAACCGGAAAATATCTCAAGGAGGCCGCGGAGGGTAAACAAGGAAATTCGGGTCGGGAAACAGGAAGCGTCGGAGTAGTCTGGAGGCGCTCGGGCCATCCAGCGTTGATCAAATTTGCCTCTCTCGGACGTCGCAGCGGAGCAGCGCGAGGAGTCGCTTCACGCATCCACGAGGGGCGGAGAAGGGCAGGCCTCAAATTATAACTTTGGCCGGCGCCGCGGAGGGCATTTAAAGCAGCCGAGAAGACCCCCTTACCCCGCCTGCTTTCTTGATTCCTTTCCCCCACCCCACCCTTTCGCGTCTGCCTCCCGATCATGTTGATGTGCTGAGGGGAGCAAAGGAGCTGAGTTACTCACATCCAGTCTGGCTCTTTTGTGCTTCGCAACGCCGCGCCATACCGGATTAGACCAGATGCTGAAGCGAGTGCGCGTCGTGTTTACTTAGAGATATAACCACTGGCTTCGGCTAGTTATTTTGAAAGTTTTCTACCAATTAAAATAGAATGTTATGGAGTATTTAAGAAGCAATATGGTAATCTCCTCTCACCTCATGGACTTCCATCTTCAAATCACATTAAAGCCTACTCCCTTTCATATAAAAAAATCTCATTCTCTTCCCTCATCACGCTCGTTTACCCAACATTCTACCCTCAGTAGAACAGAAAATACTTTTGTTATTGTTGCCGGCATGGGGCAGGAGTGTTCATAAAAAAAATGGGCAATATTTTTTTTACATTATGGTAGTTTAAAAAAATATATGACCCGTACTTATCTGTTTCTCGATTCGTCGCCTGCTTCTCGAGTCATTTGCGGTGACAATTGAGGAAGCACAGCAGCTATTAAAATGTATACATATTAAGAGGGCATTGAACATTTTGTTGGCTCTCCAAATGTTAAGTGAAAGCATATTTCAATTTTTTTTTCGTGTCTTCCAGTATTTAATGGTAGAAGATGTGATTCGATATAAGTATTGAACTAAATGTTTTGTAAAAGTGCCAAATCATTGTAGTCCATAATTTGAACAGTAAAGTTAGATTTTGCGGGAAATTGCTTAAATTTTAGCAATGTCGCGTAAAATGATGCCAACTTTCAGATGCATAATAGAATATTTTGCTTTAACACCGAAAATATTTACGGACAATTATGACTTATTGCTAGTTAATACCATCTTTTACTTTGCCCTACGATGCGACAAGAAGCTGGTGTGGGCCAAGCTCATACTTAATGCCCAACTGCTTTCTCACACTTCGCTAGCTGGAAGCAGCCAACCTCCCGATCCTAACTCGTTTCTCAATCAACGCTTCCCCACCACTCGCCTCAATTCCCCCTCCCAAAGCCTCCTCTAGTCCCCATCCTCCCATTACCATCCCCAAATCATCGGCGATGAGTCAAAATATAGATGCCTTTTTTTTCTCAGGTAGCACGCCTCCCCTATAAGTCCTTCGGGCGAATTTAAGTAAACGCACGATCCGCTCTCGTAGATAAGACGAAGAAGAGGCCGAGATAAGAGATGTCTGTGCGATGTCGGCATTAATGAAAGGCTCTGGGAGCTGTATTAGGGAGGGGTGGGGGATAAAATGAGGTGGTGGCAGACAGCGTGAGGGGGCTGGAGATGGCGGCTATCGATGGCTGCCTTCGTATCAAGAACAGTAAACCCACTCGGACAGGTCTAATCTTGTGATGTCTCGACAGAGATAATGGACCAGCGATTATGTGGTTGTAATTTAACAAAATTCTTGCGTGTCTTAACTTATTCACCGTTTGTATTCATTGGAATAAAACTGCAGGATATTTTGAAACTTGTTTCAGCAAATGTAATTTTGAACAAAAAATTCCTCACCTCATTATCACCAAATTTAGCCTTTTTGGTGAGTTGCTGTTTTTGCTTAAGCACTCAACCAGTGAAATAATGCCATTATTCTCTAAAGTTTATATTTTTGAATAGGTTTATTGATTTATTCTTCAAATCCATTTTATATTATTTTTCACGTTTAATTTCACTCGAACCTTGCGTAGCAGCAGTGGCAGGTATTTTTTAATGCTATACAGGATTTCATACTTATTAGCATAACACGATTGATCATTTTAATGTGGTGGTGTGAATGTAAATCATGAAATGGGAACAATAATTTAATTAGCATGCACGGTTTAAATATCATTCCGGAACAGTTTTCAAATCCTAAATGTGGCAGCATTTAGCTGTGATTATGCTGGTTAATTTTCCCTACCGAGCTCTCATTTACTTATGCTGAAAAAGTACGGATAGCTATGTTACCTCACATATTAAGTGATAAACGTACTCACAGGAAAATATAGCCGAATCTCATCAGCGCATGTGCCCTATCTTGGATGAGAAATATTTGGTGATAAACAATTGCGGAACAAACACATATTTGGACGAATAAATAAGCTGCGTAACGTTGCACGTTTATTATCATTTGAGTGGTGGCCCTTGCCAGTAATAACAGATTTTACATTCAAAAAGGGTATCATGTTGATTTATTCTCAACCGCACGGCAAATGGAAGGTAAACTTTGTCATACTTTCCACGTGAAAACTTTTCTCCTTGTCGATCTCGGCTTACGAAGCACTGTGAAGCACATTTTTAAAGTACGCTGAGCACGCGATTGCTTAACCTCCTCCAAAAGTAAACGTAAAGGGTATGGAAATGAAGTTTACTCTAATTTCAGCGACAAAATTAAATGTGGGTTGATTTTTTATTTTTTATCGGAAAATTATTTTAGCTCAGTCACGGAAGGTGGCTACCGACTGAAGGGAAATTTGAATTACCACACCTTGTAATTAATTCAATCGGCATTTTTATTTATGGAAACTAAGAATTCTGCCGACGCAATACGTTTAGGCCGGCATATCTTTTAGCTTTTGGGTGAGGAAGGTTGAGGGGAAACTACTTTGCTGCCGTTCAAAGAGTCGGGAGCCGTTGAACAGGGACGGAAACCTTGTAACTTCTGGAGTACTGAGAGAAGAGTTTTCGTCTGGGAAAGAAGACGAGGGTTAGAAGCAAAAGGGTTGGAAGGTTGAGTTGAAGACGAGGAGAAAGTGTAGGCGCAGCGCAGGAGGTGCATGGTGTGTCAAAAGCAAGATGGACGCAGTTGGAAAACAAGAATGAAATGATGAAAGAAGCGTTTTGAAGATGATTAATAATGAGAGGCGTGAAGTATTGCTAGATTGATTTATTGCATAGGGTTTGCACCAGTAGTCTTTTTAAAAACCAGTATTTATCAGTGAAATAGCCACGGAACTATTTGTAGAGTGAGTTATTGTTTCCCTCTCATGATCAATGAACTCAATAAATATTGTATGATGTTACGCACGATGTGGTTGGATGTGATGGATGTTTTGAATATTATTAAAATATTGGGCAATGCAATATTTCCACTAACAATAAGTTTTATTTTGACACTAAGCGTTTCGTTGTTACAAACAACACACTTGATAATGTTGTTTGTATCAACGAAACGCATAAAGTCAAAATAAAACTCAGTGGAAATATTGTAACGTCCAATTTTACCGAGAACTCAAAAAAGTTATGCACAACCATAAGAACAATGAAGTTTGATTTCGTTGATACAGTGTGTACAGCACTCTGAATACTGAAAAACTTTCTAGATTCACGTCTACATCTACATAATACCTTGCTAGCTCCCTCTAGGGTGTACGGCAGGGGGTGACCAATCACCAACATGCCGCATGCAAGAGGACCGCCACATGCACACCGCACGGTCGTAGAAATATACGTGCATTTTCATTCAAAGACAAAACTTAAAAATGGTTAGTAATTCCTATAGCAAATCCATGCCAGGTTAGAACTATGGAAAAAAATAAAAAATGGCAATGTGTCGTCCTTGCGAGTGACGCCATGGCTAGTTAAAATGGTCATCACAAGGCATTCTAAGCAGATTTGAGCGAACTGCGAGGGTCCGTAGGGTTTTAGCGTGTGGGAGAAAGGAGGAGAGTTTTGACGCAGAAAAATAGAAGAGCAAAGAAGGAAGAGAATGGTTAAGGAGGTTAGAGAAGGGCCCGATCCTGCTTGGAAGGGTACAAGGAAAAGGATTAGGTGGGTTGGTCTGCGAGTGGCTTGAAGGAAAAACGAAGGGGGGAAGTGGCGATGAAGATAGAATAAAGAATAATAAGATAAGAGGTGAATAGACGATGGAGTAGAGACGGTGAGGGAAAGATAGGAGAATGAGTGGAAGGAACAGCGTACTAGAAGCCCAGGTGAACCGTATTTACATGGACATACCGAAGCGGTCGATGCCTTTAACCCGAAAACCACCAATGCATTGAAAATATCGAATTTCAATGAAATGAATATATTCAGAGCATTGACTATTTCCACTACATCGATTTTTTACAGTAGTCCAAGGATACCATATTTACATCATCGTATTCTAAGTATCGACTCTACTTTCATGTTACTTGACAAAGTATTGATCGATTTAAACAACGTAAATGCACATTTCACAGCTTGGCGGATATTGTTTTGTAGTCAGTCCATTTCTTCGATTTAATATTCGCGTTTTTGGTCCTATGAAGAATTTTTAATCAGTGAAATCACTTTACTTCGGATGAATTATCGGGATGTGCATATTTTTCGTTCCATAATTTGGTACCATAAAAAGAGCACTTTAAGAAGAAAGTTAAGCTTTTCTCGGGAATTGCTTCATGAGAGTATTTGGATACGTGTCGTGCCCATGCGGAATGTTTAAAATTCGTCGTGTTTTCATATTTCAAAACTTACCTTATACACATATTTGCGATCTTTGTTCGTGCAAAGTAATTTACTCATTAAATATCTTCTTTAAAATGAACTGATTTTACCGTATTAAAGAAACAGAATTCTTGGTATAAGAGCCTGTAGCTAATTTTCAGTATTGGCAAACTTACTGCTTAATACATGCCAAAAATACACCAACACGCAACGCAGTCACACAGTGATGCATTACAGAGTTAATTATTGTTAGGTGAGGGTAGAACTCATCCTATAACAAGCTACAGGCGAGTGGCTTTCTCAACCAATCACTCAGTGAATTATTCCGGAGAATGGTATGGTTAGGTGAGGGTAGAACTCATCCTAAAATAATACAGGAATTGCACACATTCAGGATCTGTTGGGCAAGTTAGGTTCCCAGTTCGAGAATTTTGTCCTTGGGTGTGTACAAAGGTTTCACCTATGCATTCCATAAGTAGAAATGTGTGGGTTTATTGAATACTTAAGGATAATGTTCTGAGCGCTGGGTAAAGTCGTACTATTGAAAGCATTGCAGCGTAGGCCATACAATGTTTCATGCCCCATGCTCCCACCCAGGGGGATGGCGGGAGGATACGAGATGCGGGTTTTCGTGGCGCGACGTAGGGCTTGGCCTGAGAGTTAGTCCTGGAGAGAGAGGAGGGGGCGTAGGAGGGTACTGGGCGGGGAGGGGGTATAAGGGAGGTGTTGTGGGCGGGTTATGGGGGAGGTGGGAGGGGAGGTGGATGGGAAGATTCTCTCTCACACCACCCCCCTCTTCCCCTGGAAGGAAGATGGAGGACTCTGGGAAATGGTGCCGGGGAGGAGATGGGGGGAGGAAGGCTGGGAAGTCGGGGAGAGGGGGGAGGGATTGCTGTTAGTGAGAAAGGATGGGGGGGGGGGGAAGATGAGGGTCTGGGTGGGTGGGTGGGTGGGAAAAAAGGGGGCTGAGGAGGTGGTTGGAACACGCAAGAAAAGGGACACGCAGCGCCCCGAGAGAGGGGAGGGGAGGAGGGGGAGGAGGCGTGCGGGGAGGGGGAAATGGCGGTGATAGCGCAAGGGCCTCGCTCCCACCCCTGTCTTTTCGTCCTTTTCCTCCCCTCCTTCCTCGTTCTTTTACGCCCTTTGATTCTCTCATCTCGCTCCTTCCCTCTTTCCATTGCTACCTCGATCGAGCCCTTTCTTTTTCCCTTCTCCTACTACCTCTACCCTCCCGCCCCCCATACGCCTCCCCATGCCCCGGGAACGCCTTTAACATTACGTTACCTACTCTTATTAGTCCTTATCACCAGGCTTCGTCATCCCCGCCTCTCCCTCCTCACAGTCCAATCTTCCCCAAAGCTCACCCCACGACTCCCACTTCGCATTTCTACTCCTCTCGGTCTCCTTCCTGTTCGACCTATCTCCACTCCTCTCTCATCCTGTCTTCTTCTATCCCTTTGTCGAGCTCATTACTGCCTCTATCACATCCTATTTTTGCCGCATTCTCCGTCTTTTACATGGATCCTTCTAAAGTCTATTTCAATCTGCATATCGTTGGCTAAGTTCTAATAACACGTATCTCAAAAATAGCAACTTTTCAGAAGAGCAAATCAAAAACGAATTATTTTTTTAATTGTATGTAATTTTAATCGAAATTAAAAACCAAAAATGCATAAACTGAAAATGAAGCATTTATTTGCAAGCAAAGAGTTGTTTTTGCTTGAATTTTTTTAAATTAACAGTATTAGCAATATTAACTCCAAAGTCTGAGATACGTGTTGTTAGAACTTAGCCATCGGTATGTTTCCTTCTCCTCATTCTGAAAGGCAGGCAAACGAATGATAAGGTATACAAGGTATGGCATTATGAAGATTGTAACCAAAGGTGGAGAATGCTACAATGGAAGGAAAGAAGTGTCAAGAGAAAGCTGGTGTTTTTGGTTCGCATTTTACGTATGGCGCCGAAGATATCTTGATTCAGCGTCCCTTCCGACGGACGGAGTGTTGTATTTGTTTCCAATCTAGCAGTTTGAAGATTCCTCTCGAAAATAACGTTAAACCTAGGTCAAAATGCCAGTAAAGTTATTCCCACAATAAACGCGGCCAAATTAAATTGCCATAGGTACAGATCGAAAATCGAAAATTGTTTCAGAAATTATGGAAGAGAAATTATTACTGTTGTGAACTCTAATTTCACCACCAGAAACTTCTATTCCTATGGAGGCAAAGCCCAGTTTTGCCAGTGATCGCGAATTCCAATATTTGTGGGTATGCGCAGATGTCGATAATCGCTTCGCACATTCTTGCTTTAACGTCTGCCCTGGAACATTTTCTTTTACGTCTCACCCAGAAGTGGCGATTTTTTTCGTGAAGTGGATTTTAGTTCTTTTTTACCTCGTGTATACCTCTATAGAGGCGAGTCTACTTTTCTCCTGCCTGCGGTGGAATATGTGGAATTTTTCTGGCAACCTTTGGCATAATATTGACGGTAATTCCAATATTTGTTCTAGCCTTAAGACCATGCATTAAAGAACCATTTCCGTTTTCATGGTAAAACTTCGGTCGTCGAATTTACATTATCAGCTTTCTAACGTTCACTGTCCCAAAATTGGAAGTACTTTCTTTCTTTCTATTTGATGTCACTCCTACCACAGGAGTGAATGTTTTCGACGCGATGCGGGCGTTGAAAACCTTTTCCATAACGCTGGTGTGTTTGTTCATGGATTAACGCAGCATATTTTTCAATAATTTTTTACATCACTGGATCGTAGCCGAATTCCGATAGTAAAATTCAGTTATAGCATAATGCTAACTAAGGTATTTTTCCTGAGTTCAAATGAATTCTTCTACAAACTATGTGAACTTCATACTTTGTAAAGCCGCTATTTGCAATTGGCTCTAATCGGCGTTACTTCATGTATTTTGAAATCATCAAATGAAGATTCAGCGGATTATGACGTTGGCAATTACCTACCCTGGGTTAGTCTAGGTGCGGTTATTTTTCTATCTCTACTATTCCTCGACTAATTCGGCTTTTATGAGTGTGCAGACGTACATTCAATGCATATTGCCAGCATTAGCTGGGGACATCGTTGGAAAAAACACTACTAATAATGTATATATTCTTTTCTGAAAAGAAAAACCGAAGAGGAAAAGTATGCTATGGGAATGCAAAAATATTCATATAATGAATAGTATTGAGGTCCTACACATTGAGTACATTTATCGTCCTCAAATTACTAAGCGTTAGAGTATTTAATCTAAGCTTCTTTGGTTGAAAGGACGGTGAATGGTGCGGTGTGACGGACTGGTTGCTCTGTTACTCAGAATGCCCATCGTAAGGGATAAGATAAGAATACATCAGGTTGAGATAAAGGGATTGTGGAAGGAACCAATACAAAGGTTATGGAGTGGGATGGAACTAAGACCCTTTAAATGAAGCTACTGCATCTTTTTGGAAATTCAGTCGTCCCATTTGTATCGATCAGTAAATGTAAAATTTAGCGGGGAAACATTAGTCACATTGATGTAATAAGCCATCAAATGCCTACAAATATACGAACCGCAACATTTAGTTTTGACCATAAAAATCAAATGAAAAAATATTAAATTTTTTGACACTTTTGCATTAAATTAGAGCAAAATAAATATCGTAATATCATCAAAGCATATTGAACTGGATTCGCTTATTCCGCTACGTCGTGATTTAGATCTTGTAATCCAATTAGAGCCGAACACTTTGCTGTGGATTCCATGACGAAACATCTTCATCCCCTTCATCCAGAAAGAAAAACAATAATCGAATTGATTTCGGGGTTCATTAGTCACTATCTTTTTTGTACTCTTTGGACCTTATGCATCATACTTAGCCAGATGCTGCCTAAGAATCCCGATGATCCGGCATAAGTGTAGGTATGCATCGCGAATTCCTAAAAGAAACGAGGGGATCCGACTGGTAGTGGGAAAGATGAAGTTGGAAGAGGGAGGAGAGGCGAACTGGCTCGTGAGATATTTCGACAGACAAATTAAGGGGAAGGCCGGAGTTTGGGGGGAAAGTACTCTTCTCGAACTTAGCATAAGTGAGGTGAGATAGAGGGCCGGCACTCTGGAGTGTAGGGGGAGATGTTAATGATTCGATTCCTTGGAGGGACTGAAATGAGCAGAGGAAGGGAAATATGTGAGGACGATTGAATGGATACTGTACAACTAGGCACGTCTGGCAGCCTCAGGGTTTTTATCAACTGGGTACGCACCGAGTAATATAATATTAGCTGTGGCGTAGCCAAGGGGAGGGAATCGCTCACAAGAGTTAAATTCATACCAGCTAGCCACCCGAGGCGTACATGCTCAAGGCCGAGAAACGGTGACCCGCTCGATATGAGCTCGTGATGTCATATCTGCGAGAGGGTTAACGTTATTAATTTTTCTGTCGCGAATATCTCAATAAGTTGGTGATGGACCGGTAGAAGGAAAAATGGGTTCCTTTATTTTCAAGTTCTATCACGATCGGCAAGTTCCGTCACCAAAAATTAATGTCTATGCGCTAATACAATTCTTTTGGCCGGAAAGCGCTGATTCGCGAAAAAATGCCACGGATGGATGGAAAAGGAAAAGTTTATTAAAGGGAAAATTAGCATTTTATATATATTTGACTCTTTAGGTTAACAAACGTGCCACGCTTCAGTGAAGAGGGAATAATGCAATTTTTATGTTGAATTTTACTTTTCAAGGATAAGAGAGGGATATCAAAGGGAATATTAACTGCATTTTAGATGTATTTGACTCTTAACATAAGCATGGTAAAATATTTTACTCTAAACATGCCAGTTATCAAGTACTGTAATTCTTAAGGGTATAGATTTCCACCTGTATACTACTTGTAGTTCTTTTCTTCTTCAAAGTTGCAAAGGGAACTGCTTTGATGCTAGACTATGCAAATGTTCCTTACGTCATCGGGACGTATATGGATAACTTATTTTCGCAGTCTACCTTTCTTTGCAATTATGTTTCCTCTGGAAATGTCATCTTCCCCTCTCGGCCTTCTTTTCCACTTGAATCCTCGTCAGTGAGTGATTTTACACCCAGCAATTGAATGATTGGCCACATAATGAGAACATCCTCGCAGAAGTTGAAGCAGTAAATTGAGCTTTACTAATTCGATATTTCTCAGCTGTAGATTCACCGCGGACAAGGCCTATTATTCTCCCATTTAAGGAAAGTATATGGCCCCATAAATATCCTCGATCCGCCTGTTTGAATTGCCTGAATTTTCCACTTCGTTTCAATCTCTTGCTCACTCGAACACCGGTAACCAAGGCCACAAAAGACGATACCTTAATGGGTGTAAACATCTCCTGGGAAGAAAAATTGTTAAGTTTTTCTTCAGCTTTAACGTCCGTGGAATATTTTATCATAATCGGCAGTCAGACTGTTCTTTTCCTCTTCTGTCTCGAATATGAGACTCGTTCCCACGATGGAGTGTTCCTTTCCTATTTTCCCTTAGGCTGCTATAAAGTTCCCATTTGCCGATCATCCTGGAAGATAGAGAAGAGCCTCGCAGAATCATTCCGTACTCTTATTCAGGTCATTTCTTGACTATTTCTCCTCTGTTATAATATATGATAGCCGTAAGTCTCAATAAGCAGTCCACTGTAGCTATCTACTATCAGAAGACCAACTGGTGCGTAATGATACTGTTTTTTTAAAGTTCAGTAGCTAATTTATTTTCACCTTGCTGTTTGAAGTAATTTTAGGTGAATAATTTAATTTCTGTGATTTTGGCATACATATAGGCATAGGTACATCCTCAAATACAGCCTTCGGATTGTCTTCGTTCTCCCTCCTTCCTCAACTCAGAATATCCTTTCTTCTCTTAGTTTTGTGAAAAGTGTATCTCTGATACTGCAGTAGCGTAATCTTGCAACCGCAAATATTTGAATCTTTCATTGCCGAAGTCTTCTAAATTACTGGCACTTCAATAAAATTACACGGACTTTAATCCGATTCAGCTTTTAATTCATTCTTGCAATTAAATTCAAATTTGGATTAATATTTCATGCACTCATCTGCTAACAACTCTTAAGCCGGGCATTTAAGCCTTCACCAGCATAGTAGAGAACGACGTGAGGCTAACAGAATATTATTTTTATAATTAAGTGATATGTTCAATAATGAAAACTGCGCTCCAAATGAGGATGTCATGCGATTTTATTAATGTCATCAAATATGAAAGTTAATGTCAGTTGGAGATAAAACGTAAGGCTTTACTGAAATATGAGTTACAATCTTTTGCATATTTTTGTAGGAACATTTTTATGTCATTACATGCCAGAATTTTAATATAAATAAGAAGAATGGTTCTGAAAATGCGCTGGGTATTTTTCTGATCAAGAACCTTAATTAAAGATTCGAATTTTATTTCTCGGTGTTGTTAGATGAGAGGGTGGCTTCATCTCCAACGTTGGCCTCCATCAGTCCCCACCAATGAAGACAGTAACAGCGTTTGCCACCGAAACGTTGGAGATGGAGATATTCAAGTACTTTCTTCCAAAAATAATAATTGCATAAAAATACATAGAGTAAATATATAATTGTGAAATATTTTGATACAAAATTGTTGTTAAAATAATTCCCCATAGAGAAATATTTTTGCAGATGCAATTGCATATTATTTCAGCTGGTGCTGTAGTTATGTTGTAATAGTGAGGCTGAGCTACATGAATTGGACAGTATTACAATAAAGTTGAGAGTTTAAGTATGAAATGAGTCCAATCGATTGGTTTAGTCTTACGGAACTGCAATAATAAATTGATAAATTTAATAAATTTAATTTAATCTTGCAGAGGCATATTTTTGAAAATGTAATCAAATATTCCTTTAAATCGTGACGTATGTTTATTACAATGGTGGAACTGAGCTGCATGAATACGTATTAGTAAAACATTTAGTGAGTGTAAATGTGAAATATGTTCCATCGACAGGCATCACCTGATAAAATGTAAAAATTGATAAATGAAAAAATATATTAAAAAATATCTGAATAAAATAACATTTCTAAATTTAAACAATTCGCTGTTCATAGGGGCCAGTTCCAATCATTAAGCTGCATATAATATTGTAAAATTGCTGCAGCAGTTGCAGCGTCGCACCCCACATCCTCAAGAAGCAAGGAGGAGGTGCCGGTCCTCCCACAACACTTCGCCCCCGTTTCCTTCGCTTTCTCTTCGCCCCTAGCGCCGACCCACGCTCCCGCAATTTCTTCCCCCCCCCCCCGCCCTTATTTATCGGCCGCCCTCAAATCGCCGATTGACAAATGACTGTTGTTTTCGCCGAAGCTGCGGGAGAGCCGAAGCGGATCAGACCCAGAGGCGGAGGAAGGGTGGTCGATAATGTTTCAGACCCAATTTTTTCCACCCACGGCGGATTCATTGTTTCCGCAGTACGCTAATGAGCGTTTGTTAAACGTGTCGTGGTGCACAACATGCTTCAAACAAACTCACTGAGCACTCTCTCCGCTTTATTTGGGGTAGGGGAGGGTGGAACGGCTAACATTAAAGCACTAGTGCTCTCAGGTGACTCACCAAGAAATATTTTGTCGTGGAGATCACGTGGAGATTTGTTTAAGCGATTATACCAATTGGCTCATTTATCGTTTCTTTTTTTTTTTATTGTTGGCTATGATGGCTATAGCTTATAATATATATCGAGACCGGTATTTTACGTTTTGAACGGAAATAATTCTATAAAAGTAAAATTATGACGAGTTTTTGGTAAAAACACTGCAAAATCTAAAAAATCAGAAAGACCCTGAGTAGGATTTTCTTTTTTTTTGCGAATGAAATAAGGCCCTGTTACTTTTTAACCCCCGCAATGCAACCCACCTTAAATGGCTCTCATTCATTTTAACAGGCTATGATTGATTATCACGGTATTCAAAAGGGTTAGTTAATTATGAATTTTGGGCGTTTAGTAACATTAAAATACTCGGGTATTTAAAATAACCTTTCCTCCCCCTTCTCGCAAATGAGCTCGTTTATTATTTTTTTTAATCTGTCGATTTTGATATAGTTCTGTAAATAATAAGACCCATATTTTCTACTTTGAGCCGTCCAATCTTCTCCATGATGTCTATTATACAGGCGCAAAAAAACAACTATTACACTCACTATGCAGAATATAGCATAGCTTGAGAGAATTTCATTGCCAAGAAGGAGTTTTTCGATATATAAAATTAAGTGCAAAACTGAGCAATGCACACGTTTTTGGATCAAATAAATCGTTCTAGTTAAATTCGTTTGAGTTAAACCAAGTTAATATTTTGGTGAAAAAAAACGGAAAGCTCGAATAAATTACGATAGAGTATTTAAAAAAGGAATGGTCGTGTTAAATATGAATCGTTCAATCCGTGGATCTCCCGTCCAAATGAATCTCTGACGGATTCTGTCTGCCAAGAACGCATATCATTGGATGGAGGTATTTCGGTGGAAACTCCTCTCTTCATCCGCACCGCTCCAACCGCCCAGCTGAGCGTCTCCGATCGGCCAAGTCGTCATAGCAACGGGTCCTCTTCCACTGTCGGTGGAACGCAAACTCCGCCTGACGAAGTATCAGGTATATAAAAAATCCTATATAAATACACTATATTATCTTATTTTTTGTTAATTAACAACGTAATATTTATTTTTTATTATATTACTATATTAAGAAATATTGATGTAACCCTACAATATGCCCATGTATCAAAATTATATGATCATTTTTATTTTAAGCCCTGATAAGGGTTTGTAAATAAACGTAAATGTTGGAAAAATTTGCACTTCAATTTAAAGATATATACATTCCAAGATTCTAATTTAATATTCAATAAAGAGGATTTTTTTTAAATGCCAGGAAAAGGAAATTCTTAAAAAATCCAAATCTCTTGTTGGGAACTAACTCTATCAACATAATGCACAAACATAAAAAAATGGATGCAGAGGTAAATCGTTAAATAAAATATTTTTACAGCGTGTATAAATCCGTAAAAGTCGTAAGGGATACCTTAGTTAGCTCTATTATCTACTGATTGCGGCATTCATCGGAAATTCCCGCCTTTGCCGGAAGTCTCGACGGGTGTCGAGAAGTCTCAAAGGGGCGAGACTTCTCGAATCTCGAACGTCGAGACGACTCTCTCACAGCACTACTCACAACCCCCGTCGTTTTTCGTAATAACCCCCTTGAGCTCGATTATATATGATCAGTGGCGAAACACTAACCACCCAAACACTACGATCTTCTATTTTTTTAGCATTGGGACAATTTATAAAGGAAGGATGAGATCCATAAAATCAGTGTTTGAAACATCGATTGTTTTTCGAAAATGTACTCCGTGGGTTATCTCTGGGTATGCTCCCTGGCATGAAGACCACTGAGGAAGGTTAAACTGCATAGAGGTTAAGTATGAATCAAAGAATATCATTTACGTTGGGAGCATGTGATATTTAACATCCGCTCGTGATATGCAAAACCGGAAAGCGCGTCTGCTTGCATGAGCCTAGTCAGCTATATCCGATGCGGTAAGGATTGCTGTTTTAAAATAGCACGATAAAGAAAAGGGAAGTAGTGTTCTACGAAAATATCCCAAGAAATAGTGGGGAAATAGTATCCTAAGCTCACATGGATATATTTTTTAAATTGAAAAAATATGCATTGCCTGTGGATAAACCATAATACCCCGTGTGCCTGGTAACCTTTACTGTTTTTATAAGTAAGATAGCCTAATTTTTTTCTCATAAAATGGTATAAACGTACCGGTACGTACGTAGCACCTCCTTATCATTGATGTAACCAAGAGATTTGATTAAAAATTGAAATTAGAGTTGGAATATTTTATGTCCATTGGATTTTTTTAATATTCTCTATTCAAATTATCATTTCACTTTTCAAGCTGAAGCAAATGAGTTAATTTTTAAAACCGAAGTATTTTGCAATAGGGTTTGTAATCGCTCATTTTTTGTATTTAACGTTTCGATATTACGATGTGCATTTTAGTACCTTTAAATTGAAATAAATTGCAACAAAAATACTTAAATCATCCTCTTCACCTTTGAATCAACATTTATTTCCTCAGTTAATTTACTATCCATGATTTATCAAAAGCTTTAGCCGTAGAAAGTAGCTTCGAAGGTTAGGCACCTTACAATATTTACCTTCTTTAAGATCGGTAAATTACAGACAAGTGGAAGGCAAGAACGGAAAAGGAAGGCCTCGAACAAAATATGTGGAAAAAGTAAAGAAGGATGTGAAAGAGCAGAAATACGTAGGTGTGAAAAGATTAGCTTATAGGAGTACTGAGTGGAGAGCTGCGTCAAACCAATCCTAGGATTTTTGACCAGTGATGATTATAAAATTACATTTTTATGTTACCAAGTGATAGTTTCTATTTTCAAAACAGTTTAATTGAATGTACAGAATGTATTCAAATAAGACACATTCATTTCAAATATATAAATTAGAGTTACCGATTATGAGCAGTAAAGCGCAGATGATTTCTTAAAAGGTACATGTATGCATATTCGATGAAATGCACATTCAACCGTCTTATTTAGAACTCCTCTGTAGTCACACTCCGTAGAATTTAGCTCGGGTGACCCGCAGTACTTCACTCTTACTCGTTCCTGAAGCGAGTGACCCCTGAAACCCGTTGGGTCCCATGCACCACTACTTGAGAGAAAGAGAGTCCCCGAGACACTTTGTGTGGGACCACTCACTCATACGCTCCATGGAGCGAGAGAGAAAAAAATGGGCGGAGTTTGTATTTTCGAGGGGTTAGTGGAACAGAGAATGGAGTCGCAATAATTGCGGCGGGGGCTGAGACGGTAATGAACGCGATACGGCCTAGGTACCTTTTTCCTTAGCAATGAAAATCCCCCACCAATCCTTCCCCACCTCATGTCGTACCCACTCCCTCGTCTTACAAAACGCTCTCCACGACTGCCCGAATCCATTCTTCCGCGAGTTGGAATTCGCGAGAGGCTGTTATTTCACGGAGGCGTGCCTAGGACGATGAAGGAATGTCTGGGAGATTGGTGTTAGAGTTGATTTAGGAAGCACTTCGATGTTCGGTCGTAGGGTCGAGCAATATATCAACCTAAATAGATTTATCAGGTTCCAGTACTTTTAAAAATAACAAATTATTCCAAGTGGTTAATCGTCCGATGTATACAGCCTTTGTTTCTTCCTTTTTTCTTAATAACTAATGAATTTTAATTGCAGTCATTTTTAACTGAAAAATTGTACCTATCCACCTAATATTTGGTAACACTGGCTATTTCAACTCCTTGTGGTGTGTAATTTTGGCTTTGCCAAATGCAAATACATAGCCGGAAAACTACGATACGTTGATCAGTAACATTTTGGAAAACATATTTACGGGATGAGAGAAAGACATCTCTTTCGGATAAGAATGTAGAGTATGGATTTTACAATTTTGTGAAAATTATTCCCAAGTTCTCGAAGCTGTATTTCTTTAGCGAGGATATTCAGGAAAATGTATTTTTATATTTTCATATCGGCAAAAAAAGGAATAGGGTGTTTTCAGTCATGTATTACTTCCTTAAGGCACAAAATGAAATAATTTGTTGAATAGCAATAAATATTTTGGTTTGCTTTATCAATTCCACATCGCATTTCGAAAGAAATGCAAAATTTTAAACGATTCAAATATAACCTGCGGAAAAAAGTGCATTTTCAAGGAAGTAATTTAAAAAAACATTTTACCCAAAATATTTTACGCCAAAAACAGTTTTCATGAGAGTAAAACAAATTGTGTCGATAATTATCAGTAAATAATTAAGAAAAGTTTGCCGGCAATTTTCCACTAATATATTAAATTCATAACCAATTTCAATGCAGTTTGTATTATCTTCAGTTGAAAATACTTGAATATGTTACAAAATGTATTGAAACCGATCGTGAAATTAAAGTATAAGTGGAAATTTTCCAGGAACTTTAAATTTATTAATGTGTTAATATTTATTGAGTTTGAGTGTGAAACAACTCTCTATATTCGATAGTTATTTCTTTAAAATGTTGATGAATATCGCTCCGCGACGTATTTTTTTAATCGCGGCCATAGCATCCGACGCTTCCTCTTACAGCCGTCGGTTACCCACCCCTCCACACCTCAGTCCCATCCAAATCACCGTCCTGCCATCCAATTCCTCAAACTCACTCTTTCGACTCAGTCGCATCCCTCCTTATACCCCAATCCCATCCAACTCCCTCCACCTCTTCCTCCACCAACCCTCTACCCTTCGAATGCAACCGAAGTTCTTCCGAGTAAGGGAACGGCACAACGATTGATTTCGGTCCAATCGATGACGCTGGTGTGTGTGGGTTCGACTCCATCACCCTCCCCCCACCGTCCCTGTTTTTTATCCTTCCCACCAACCAAACCCACTCTACCTCCTCCTCCCCTTCCATTCCCACAAGGAAACTTGCGTCTTCCCCACCTCTCGTTCCTCCTCTACCCGACTCACAAAGGCCTCCAGGAGCAACCACCCCTTCCCCAGTGCCACCGTCGGAAAAATATAAAAAGAGGGTGTTGGGGAAAAAATTCTCTTTCGTTCCCCAGTCAACCTTCCTCTCCCGCAGTATCCCATCACCCGTTCAATTTTCCCACCCACCCCACCCTCCCCCTCGCCTCTGCAGTGGAGTGGGACATACCCAGTTCCTCCACTCTTTACCCCCTCACCCTGTAACCAAGTCTTCCTGCGGATCGGGTTGGGGTGGTGAACAGAATGTTGACTTGCCATTTCGAGGGACTGGGTTCAAATCCGGGCAGAGAACTTTAGGGGAGACCCGATATGTGCTTGATTGATGCATGGTGGCATCTTCGATGTTCGGCTGGGCTTCCATCGTATGAAGCGTTGAGAAGACACAGAGTGGTAGCACTTTTCCTTTAACTTGGAGAAAAAATTCCAAGTTTTAACTGCTTTCGTACTATATGGTGGAATATTAAACAATAAAATAATGTTTATACTTAAACAGTAATTCTTGCCCTCCTCCACCTTTCATGGTCTAACATATCTGTTTTGTTTTTCAAATATGTTTTAAGCGGTTTATTAATAATAACTATTAATTTATTGAAATCAGTGCTATATCTAATTGCTATGGTGTTCCAGATCAATAAATTGCTCACCCACCGTGACATAGTATGTTTGCCTTGCATATGCCATTCTAAAATCCAAAGTTTATAATTGCCTCGTTAAATATCTTAGTTAAGATGGGTGAACTGTGCTATGTGAAAGAGTTTGGATACAAGAATCTTACTAAGGTTTGGTGCTAGTGATCAAGACCTAAGTATTTACATATTAGTTTGTCTGGTATGCTCTTTTCTTTAATGCATGTAATATTTTTTGGTACCACGTTAAAATATGCAACTGAAGATGTGTTATCAGTGCTAGATGGAAGAGTTTTGTTACAAATCTTACACAGTTTTGATGCTCGCAGTGGAGTTAACGAGGCCCAAGAATCGAGTTTCCATGCCTTCCGTCCGTCCACACCATCTTCTGCACACCCTCTCTCTAATGCATTCCCGCTCCACCCCGGTCCCGAAATAATCCTATTCCGACCGAAGGTGGGGCTTCTCCTCCTCCTCCTCCTTGCCCGCTCTTCAAAAAACCTCCTCGCTCACGGGCGGCGTTCTCTCAACTTCCCCGTCCATCCCAGTCCACCCCCGCCGCCGCCCGCCGCAACCCCCTGGCCTTCCCGCACACAAACCCCTTCCTCCCTCGGGCAGAACGAACCTTCTTGGGTTTCCACCGGTCCTCCCACTCGACTCAACTTCCACCCCTTCCCAACAATCCCCCCTCCGTCCACCCTTGCGGTGGGCTGCACCTCTTTCAACCCTTTGGTAACGAACTAGGGGTGTGTTCTATGTATCGATGTGGCAGACAATCCGGTCAAAGTATTTCGTTATATCGGTTAAAATCAGTAACTTTGCTAGGAGTGATGAAATGTAAAAAAACTACGAAGTTTTTATAGTATTTCATCAGTTATATTTTACAAAGTTTTTACATGTCATTACTTCTAACTATATTACCGATTTTTACCGATACACAGAAATACATAGACCGGTGGAACACTTTTAACAATAATTCATTTAATAATAGTACTTTAGCAGTAATATTAATTCCGATGGAATATGTTTACAAATAAATCATAGTCTCGAACGTAACTTCATGGTATCAACTTAACGGGTTAAATGTAAAAACTTTGTGATTCCACTTAAATTTATTACCGTCCGACCTGGGTGGAATTACGAAGGTTTTTACATTTCATTATGTTAAGTCGATTCCATGAGGTCACGCCCGAGACAACGAATTATTGTTAAACGTATTCCACCGGTTATGTTTACATGAGCAGTGTGCGGATTACCCCAGCCTGTTTCCAGCCAGTCGTAATTCCTCTTTCCCATTGGAATATGACCTACAGCCTATTTTCTATCTATGTTTACTTTATATCAATTACCTTCCTATTCCTTTCCCAGTTCGCTATAGCATTTTTCTCTCTATCACAATCTCTATTCTCTTCCTCTCACTCATAATCAGTACTCGCTCCATCCAAGCCTTCTGCCCCCTCCGTAGTTCCTGTAGAAGTTTCCCATCTCCTCGCCCACCGTGTCTAGAACCTCGTTGTTCCTCCTCCTCTTTGTCCACTTCATTTTCTCCATTCTTATCTACACCCATTCCTCTCTCCTGTGCTTACAGTCATTTCTCGCCTTCCTTCCTCAGCATTCACGTTTCTGTACCTTATAGCTCTGCATTACAGATCAGATTCCTCATTACCCTTTTCTTTACACTCTTGCATAAAGACCCATTCACCCTGTAGTCACTAACACCATAGAGTCTCTATGCTAACACGCATAGCACATTGAATATTGTCTTAGGCTTGGAATAACAACATACTGAACCAGCTCGTCACTTGACAATGAGGTGGAGGTTATTCTGTGGCGATCGTGGACATAACTCCAGTTAGCCTTGGATGAACACTGCAGGGAATGGATTGGTCTTAGTCATTGCATTGGCCGCTCATTACTTTATGGGCGGCGTAGTTTGCCATTGTCCGCTTTAGCCTGATCACGCTTGGGCCTTCCTGTTCAAGGATCTGTATGGCAATAAATTACGTAGGTACTTACCTACTATATTAAAACATATAAAAAAGTTGAGCGAGAAACTAAGCGATGTAAGCATTTTTATGTGCATTCTCAGTGTCAATGAAATATGAAGTGCCGCAAAACAAAACTTTACCTCGCCCTTATTTTTGAATAATCTCTCTTTTCTAAGTCGTTATTTTATTGCTCATTTTTGCTTGTTGATTTCTTAGTGCGTCGTGCAAATCAGTATAATGTGACCCAGCCAATGATAATTGAATACTTTGGGGTCCAACAAATTAGGTATACAAATTTCTGAATGATGGAATCGCAAGACTTGTGATAATTATGTGTTATTTGCGGTGTTGGATCAAGAACGTCATGAGATACTATAGATCGCATATATCTCATATAGTGCAGGTCGAAAAGGCATGTATGTACTTCAGTGTGTGATAAAATAATTTTACACCATGTAATCATTCATCATTATATATTTTTCTTTGTGAATATTTTATATGTATATTATTTTCATTGATATACGAACAATCTTCATTAATGAAGTACGATATTGAATCAAAGATGGAATTGAAGAAAAGTTTAACAGTCAAAGCATATGATCTGAGCAACTAAGAATTTATCTATTTCATAAAATATCGATACAGTCGGTTTACAGCCAAATCCCTCAATGGTGCCTATGGAACTACGTGGGATATATCTCCTTAGCAAGTGAAGTCCGGTCGTGTACACATATTTTTTGTTGGAAAGAACATTCGCCGTGGGAAGGAAAGTGGAGTGAGGGAATGGAAGTGCGTACGGCACGGAGAAGAGGGGCGAGCCAGCCGCGCGATGAACGCAGTTGTGTACAAACACACTCACATATCCGTGGCACATTAGAAAAAGATCGCACTGAATTACACCCGGGGAGGATTTTTATTATCTGCAAATCCTCAGCGTGCATGCGGAATTTGTTTTTTGGGCCCGACGTCGACGGGCGCGCGAAAAATATAAAAAAGATGAAATGAGTGAAGGAAGAAAAAAAAAACTTTCTACCTCGCTCTCACAAACCTCTTTTCTCCCACCCCCTTCCCTCTCCCGTTCCGTTACCGCCCTGTCCCCCACCCCCTCCCCACTTTTTACCCCTCCCACCATTCCCTTTTTATATCATCCGCGGCTGAGCGGGGTGGGGATGGGGAAAAGAGGGAAGGCATGGAGGGGAGGGGAAAGGGCGAGTTAATGGAAAGAGTAGGAGGGAAGAGGGGTTGAGGTCGCGGAGGAGGATGAGTTGGGAGTAGAGCTGTGTCGTTCATGGGTGACTCGTTCATTATGAACGACTCCCTGTCACGTATTGATCGAATCACTTTTCCTTATTAAGTGGGCATTGTGAATTAAAAACTCTACGTGGATCATGAATAATCTTTGAAGCACTGCATGAAAAAAGTCACTTCACACGCAGTCACGCACACGGGTGCATATTTTAATGCACCAAAGGGTGAAGTTCGCCATGAAAAAATATTTGACTTTGACGGGATTCGAACCCGGATCTCCTAACTGCCTGTCAGGCGTGTTAGCCAGTTACACCACCACTGGTGTATATTTGAAAAGGGAATTATGTGCCGAAACCAGGGGCGGTGAAAATAAAGACGTGAGGGAATAGACGAGACATTTCATCATATTAAATATGAAAGATTTCTACCAAATTACGCCGTAAACTCTATATTTTATGAATCACAATTGAAAATATTTAAAAAATTATGAACAAGAGCACTCACTCACAATCAGTGATTCAGTCCAAAGGGTTGGTTTGTATTGGATAGGTGAGGGTAGAGCTGAACGCGGACTTTCAAGTTCAACATGTAAATTTAACACATATTGTATAGAGGACCAGATCTTTTCGAGAATTTTATTTGGGGTAGTCCTTGTGCTTCACCCTAGATTTGAACCCACGACTCTTCAATCAGCAACCGAGCGATTTACCCTCTTCGTTACCACACTCCCGAACGAGTCCATTCATTCATTTTGAAGGATTTGAAAGAACGATTCATCGGCACGAACCTTATCGCACGACTCGAATCAGCGGAATGAATCGAAAAGCCCACCTTCAGTCGGGGTGGCGTGGGGCCAGGTAGGCGGCCAGCTATGGAGGCGGGTTGGGTCGGCTTTCGGCTGTGTGTGTGTGTAAGAGAGTCTATCTCTCCATCGCGAAAGCCACGACTCCTGCCTGCTGTGTACGTACCTCTGTGAGAGACCTGCCGCTAATAGTAGAGTGTTCGTGATGAGAAAGGGGAAACGGGGAGGGAGGGTGGGGAAGGGGGTGACGAGGGGGGGGGGGGCGTAGGGAGAAAGAGGGTGGGGTTAGAGACATGATTACGGACGAGGGGAATAGTTGGGAGGGAATGAAAGAGAATCGGGAAAATAGAGAGAGGAGTGGTTAGAGAAGGAATAATTAGAAACATAATGCTCGCAGTAGGTTAGGGAGAGAGTTTTAATTCAGTGATGACACTAAGCCACAAATTTCTAAGCCAAAAAATAACGAAAATGTTCTTTATGCCTTTCTTTGTTGACCTCCTTAATACGAATATGATACTACAAAAATCGCATTCCCCTTAGTTTTTGCTCAAACCGTACATTCAATACAATCTACACTAAATGCATGAGTACAAAAATACATCTTGCTAGCTTTAAGTGCACAACAGGGTGATAGGTTACATCAGAATATCAAGAAAATTGAACCCTGATACCGGAAAATTTGGCTTGTTCAGATGATGGAAGACTACCGCTGAATTCTTCACCGTTAAAACATAGAGATGTCAATAGATTGCAGGTTTTCTGGGATTTAATTGCGTTCAAAAATTCGCATATCCACACAACTTCTTAAGGCAGTGCTTGCCGAATCATGGAAAATTTTTGATTGATGTTGGGATGAGGTGTCGTTTTAACAAAAAAAATTAATTTTCGTGTTACTTCAAGAGTGACGGTGAAAATGATGGTAGCTCGTCACCGAGATTCTTGAGATTTATTTTATAAAATGCCAGTTGTAATTGAAGTCATGTATCCAAAATAGCTGAAATTAATGTTAGCTTAAAAATGTAGGGGTTCGCATCATGCATGCCTTAAATATCCTTTTAACCTTGATTCATGGCGTCTATTTTTCAAAAACTTTTTTAAAACACCTGCGGAAAGTTGTTTTCTTAATGGCAGAGTCGCGAAATTACCTCCTTAATGTCACCCAGATGTATTTGTAAATTATTTCCACAATCGCCTCTCACATCTTGTATCGTGAAATCATGAAATCGATATTCGATAACTTTTATAAGATCATATGCCTGCGAATGGACTCTCCTACCTTCCTTGCTACTGGCTACTTTTAACCCATTCTAGCCCAATTTTGTTTCTAAGCAAACATCAAAAATGTATGAATTTTCAGCTCGGTTTAGGAAATATCTAAACTACGGATTATTTTTTCGTGTAAAGTTTAATGACGAATTATTTAACTGTCACGATACTTATGATCGAGTGAAAATTTTCAAGGTTTCAACATGAAAAACGTTGAAATTTGATTTCTGCCAGAAGTAACTCTGGGGTTAAAAAGGGTTAAGACGAATTGTGCTTTTCTCTGCCAATGATTATTCCAAGTCTAGTTACGCCGAGTGTAGTCCAGTTAAGTCGTTGCGAGCGAGTCCTTAAGATCGGTCCGAAGAGGGTATAGTGACGCGTTTGTTGAGGTCGGACAATGGGCGGAGGTGGAAGGGGGTGAGGCTGGTGGAGTGAGCATAAATATGAATGTGCGCTGGTGCACGCGACGGAGGGGGGCGGAGGAAAGGAAGGGGAGGGTACGGACGGGGGAGTGGGAAAGGGAAGGGGAGAAAGCAAGCAAGAAGGAGAGAGAGAGATAGAGGCGACGGGAGCTTAAAAATCACCCGAGTGTGCGCTTCCAGCGACGGAGGAAAGGGAGGCGAAGGTGAGGGAGGGAGGGAGACGAAGAACGGCCAAAGAGGAAGGTAAAAAGGAGAGCGTGTGTGAGAAAGAGGGGTGCAGTGGGAGGAAGATAAAGCAGGCGAAGTTTAGAGAAAGGTAAATATAGGAGGAATAGGCTGGAGTTTTGAAATCCAGGTCGGTCTTTGCATTCAAGTGTGGAAGTTATTTTTCAATGTGAATGTGCTGAATTTATACTAAAGCCAGAATCAAACGATCATTTTTTCCGGCCCTCAGAATGATAGCTCAAGCGATACGTTTTCAGGGACCAAAAGAGTGGTCGCTCGACCCAACATTTTCTGAATCACACGGTCATTCCCAACGTACCTAATTCCATCGGTTATTAGATAATTTTCAATAAGTGCAACTTTAAAAGCCAAGCGTGGCGTTACAGTCGCTGCTGGCGGCCGTGCGTTCTGATTAGTTGTAGGTAGGTGTAAGCGATGATTCCAGCGAAGGAGAAGGGGACGTGCCGAGTAATGGAAAAAGTTCCATCCCTCGTGCCATCGCGGAAAATGATCGTGTGACATGATCATTTTTTCCGCCATCATTGGAGCGATCGATTGTGCTGTACCTCGTAAGGGATGGACAAAATCATTTGTTATTCAGGTTTAATACTTAGGTTGACAGCAATAAATACCTGAAACTATTACTCAGGCTGGAATTGAGTTGAAAGTGAAGAGTTCTTGGTACAATAAAAATGATAAAGGTAGAAAAGAAAGCGAAAGGGAATAAAATTGTGTGGACCTCAAGTTGAATGAGTGGAGGAGAGGAGAGGGAGAGGAAGGAGTTAAGGGTTAGAAAGAATGTCATCGGGGAGTAGGGGTATAAAAGAAAGGGTTATGGGAAAAGAAATTAGAGCGAAGATGAGGGAAAGGTTAAATGAGAGGAGTTTTCAGTTGAAGTTAAGGAGACGTAGGGAATGCAGATTGGATGAGGTAGAAATTAATGTGGAGAGGGTGAAATATTCGGAGAATAGAGTAGAAAAGGCTAAGTGGTATAACGTGGAATAGGTTAGAAAGAGGATTGAATAGGTATATAGAAAGAAGTCGGCAGTATAAGCGAAGGAAGAAGATAAAATGGAGAAACATAGTTCAACATTGGAGTCGTATTAATAGATTATCAGGAGCGTGTGGAAAAAAATAAAATCAGAAGGAAGAAAGTGGGAATAAAGGAAATTTGGGAGTTTGAGAAACTGAAGAAGATAAGATAGAGAGTTGAGAAGCAAGTAAGAACGGGATTACTTATTACGGGATTAGTTATTAGATTAGATTAAATTGGCACTTTCCGAATTCATGGGACATGATATGCCTCGGAGATGGCAATGTGAAAAGAATTTGCATTGATATTAACTGTAACTTCGAAACTAGCTCATGTACAAAATACACGAAGCATAATATTCGGTGCAATAAAATTGCAATTGCATGCATATGACTAAGATTTACTCGCATTCATCAGATTTGCGGATGCACGACATTAAATAGGAAAAGGAGAGTAGGGAAGATAAAAAAAATCGTAATGATTGATAGAAAATAGCCCAGAAATTTGTGGGATCTGGACGAAAACTGCATTTCCTGTAGGAAAAATGGAAACAGAAGGAAGAGAACGCGAGGAAAGGGAGAAAGTTGGAAGAAAATGTCTATGGAAAGGGGAGGAACGGTTGAGGAAGAGGTGGGAAAAAGGATGGATGGAATAAGGGGAGTAAGGGATGAGGAGGAGAGGAAAAAAGCGTGGCTTTGAACAGAGGGAAAAAGGGAGGCGAGGAGCTTACATGAGGACTCGAATGAGAGTGTGTGTATGTGAGTGGTGGATCTCAACTCGGCTGGGAGAACCCGTTCCTCCCTCCTCCTCCTCCTCTACAGAGCCTTTCCCTCCACTATTCCTCTCCTGCTGTCTGCCTGTCTCTTTCTCCCTCGCCGGTGAAGCAGTAGTCTTTCTCTCCGGATGAGCGGAAAGAGGGGCTAAGGGGGGGGGGATGGAAGGTGGGAGGGGGAGAGATAGGGCCGCAAGGGAGAATGGGATTGCATTGGACCGCACGCTATGCCGCTCGTGGACGGGTGGCGATGCTCAGGTTTTTCGAGGCTCCGTCTCTCTCTCTCTCCCTCTGTCTCTCTCTTTCCGAACGCTGAGCGCGTGCCGATACGCGGATGCAACCGTCGTCGTTTGTACATTAGCTGAAAACCAGCACGCGTGACTGCGTGAGCGAGGCTCGTCCGAAAGGGGCGTGCGGCGGAAAAAAAGGGAATAAATCGCACCTCATTTCCGACGTCTATGACCGGTTGTGTTATTCATCAAAAAGGTTAAAAGGTGTGGTTTTTAATTCAAATTGGTGAGTTGATGTCTTCGGTATCTATTACGATGCTCAATAATTCGGTCGTGTTAAAATAAACACTAACAATTTTCCTGCGATTATAAATCGTGGAAATTTGCAAGTGTGTATTTCATTTTGGATAAATTCCCCTCAATCACGTTTTGTTCTTCCGGATTTAATTAAATTCGGTCATATTTCAAATAAATTAACAATATTTTAATTGGAAACAAATACTTAAAAAATATTGACGTAGAGTGGAAGCGTTTTTAAATGCGACCATAACGAATAATGATAAAGATAAAATGAATCGATCAATTAAGAAATGTGGAACTGCTTAGAAATGTGTGAGAAAAAAAGAATTCTTCCAAACACCTTAATAAGAAGACGGGAAAACTTAGTTGGCCACATTATAAGGCATGATGGCCTCATGAAATTAATCATAGACGGCCAAGAGGAAGCGAAGAAGGGCAAGGGACGGCCCCGAGGAGTTGGGCAGCTTTTAAAGGATGTAAAAGAGAAGAAATCGGTTACAATGAAAAGGCCAGAGGATAGGAGAGAGGAGTCATGAGCCATGAGGTGCGTCAAACCAAGTCCATGATTGTTGGCTAATGAAGATGATTTTTTTGTCGTGATGCCCATGTTCCTATATGCGCTATGTTTGGTAAATTTTTTCTCGATTAAATAGCTTAAAAAACCTATTTGATGCTTAGAACTTACTCAATCATAAATATTGTGGAAGCTACATGTATCGCCATTAAACTTACAGCAAAAAATAACGCGTAGTTTAAATCTTGAATAGATCTAAAAAAGCATTTATTTATTTAATTATTCAAAAACAGCAACACGGTCATTTCATCGAATATAACACTTATAATAGTAACCTTTAACAAATATAAACTATAAAACAAAATATAAAAAGGATAAAACAAAGATTCAGGAGAAGATGGCTTCTCGAAGCTACCTCTTGAATGATCCGAGGGGCATTTAGAGATCCAGGGAAGGGTAAGTATACGAAATAGAATTGAAAACAGTATAAATGTCTGTAGAAAAAGTGATCTCTGGGAGAGAGAAAGACGGAAATTGGATTCATGTAGTAAATGGTTATTACGAAAGCCGCGGGTGGGATTGTGGAGTGAAAATAATGGGAGTATTTCAAAGGATCGGTACTTTCCATTTACGGCATTAATGAAAGAAATATCACGAGTATTACTACTAGTGGGTAGTGTGGGCAAGTGATAATGTATTCATTTTTAATGTTACTTACAAGGGGTCTGTATAGAGGAGGCCCAATTCCATCGCATATAACGATGATTTCTGTTGCCACTTCGGTCGTATTTTAATCGGTCCTCGAAAACGTCCGCGACGCGGTGATGAGTGCAATGCGATCCATTTTTTCCAATATTTTGCAGTAAGTATAATTTTTGTCATTGCGAGGAATATCATTGAATAGTATTGAATTTGATGAATCACATCACCGTGTGTGTAAATTTCGGTTAATACCACTAATTATACCTTATTTTTCCCGTAAAACTCGGATTTATTTGTCCGTTAGCGACGCAATTGGTGACTTCTGTAAACCCATTTAAATGCGCGATGAGAGGTAGCACATTTAGAGGCCGACTTGAGGATCCTCTTTTGTAATATTCGTGGTTACTTAAAAGAAACATTGGGTTACCATGGGTTAAAACGTGGAAAAGGATGTGAGGGAGAAGAAGAAAAAGTTATACCAGCGGTGGAGGATCAACGAATGTTTGGGGGGATGGAGGAGGATTTTCTGCTGGAGAGAGGCGAATAGGGGAGGGAGGGAGTTAGAGTGAGGAATGGTTTACGGGAAGGCTCGCGGGAGGTTGAAAAGGGGAGGCAGAGGAGGATAGTCACCGTGATGCGGTTTTAGGGTAGTATACGAGGGGAGAGGGAGGGATGGAAGGACCTCGCTGCACGAGGGAGCGGAGTGTTGCGAAGAGAGAAAGAGAGTTATATACAGTTTTTTTGGCGTTTGGATTGCGCCCGCATGTGTATGTGGGGCGGAGATGGGAGGGTGGGGTATGAGGCGGTTTTCCGACGTGAACGTGACAGAGGAGGTGGGGGAGGGCGGGTCAAACCGAGGAGGTGGGGGAAGGGATGGAGGGGAATAGGGGGGGAATGATTCCCAACTAGTCAGCGGCGGGTTCTCCTTTTTTATGTCCCATCCTTCTCTCTCTCTCTCTCCGGCTCCACTATCCTCTCTCTCCCAGTTCGGCCTCCCTTCTTGCGTCCCATCACATCCAAGGACTCCTCCCCATTGCAACAAATGAATGCTGCCGTTTCTAATATAACTGCAGGTTATTACTTCTACAAGTACAGCATTACCACGTTTTATTATACTCGCTTTCTTGTTTGTCCGTCCCGGAAAATCTTGCAACTCAAATTTCGACCACTTCTCGATTAACTAGAGCGCTGAAATTTACAGGATAGGTCAGAAAGATACTTACCTACCGTACAATTACAAGGCTGAAGTCGGACGAGTGGACAAGTAGCGCCAGCGACATAAATGACGAACAAATCGGACGGTAAAGGTACCTTGAACCATCAGGGGAAATATAGGAAGAAGCCGGGGGCTGGTCAGAACTAAATGACGTGGTGCGCACTTAAGATTATAAAATTGAAAACTTTCCGGTCAACATATATCAGACTTGTCTCATAGATAAAGCGGATATAACCTTACATGCACTCCACGTTTTTCGTTTTTGATACCTGAAATGCTCTTCTAAAGCTTATTTTAACTTTCTCATCAATCACATTTGAAATTTTCAATAATTTAAGATGCCGTCGGCCGTTGTTTTCTACTTTTTAATAAAACGTGTTTTTAATTAAAATGATATTTTTATACTTTAACATCATTAGAAGTTACCATTGTTATAATACCGCCACGTAACAAGAGTAATGTCACACAATACTCTGACTATGTTAAGCAAGATCCACCAGATATTACGTGTAATACCCATCATGCTTCGCAATTTATAATCAAAGTGATTATGTTCCGTTATATTCATATTTTCATCTAAAATAGGGAATATTTAGTGAGCAAACGCGATCGGGGATTGAAGTAGCTGTTAGGGGTCCCTCTGTATAAATGTAAAAGAACTCATTACAGCATCTTTGAAGGCTAAATGAAACGATTATTTATGTTTTTCGTTACATCAGCGTTCATTTCGATTAATCGATGTAAAAATCTGATTTACACGTCGCAGTACTTCGTAGTCACTATTCTCACGTACAAGTCGAGCATCAACCGATGGACCGATCAACCGAAGGATCAACCGATACAGTAGACTATTACAACTCGTAACAAAGGGTGAAATCACGATTCCGATCAATCGAATCATCGATGGTAGTTTCGATTTATCGAACCCCTCCCTCCCATCCGTTCACCTCCCTGCAATCCCCCCCTCCTCCTTGCATCCTGGCGAGCCGTCCTTCGATGCCCAGGAGAGTCCCTTCCTGTCCACCCTGCCAACTCCACCCGGCAAGCCGCTGGCGTCCGTCCCCCGTTGCCCAGCACACATCACCGCCGCCGACTGGCCTCCCGGCCCCCGCACTCCCGAAACCGCCCACGGCCTCCCACACCCCTTCCACCGGCCCATCACCACCCTCTCTTCCCGCCTCCAACCGAATTCGTGTGTGAGCCTCCTGCCATAGCTTCTCCAACACACGCTCGCGCGTCCACGTAGACCTGCGTCCCACCTCCCCTTCGATGCATTAACTACGCCTCCCACCGTTGGCTGCTCCCTCCCATCCGTGTCTCCACATATCCGCAGCCTTCCTATACCCTTCCCCACAAATGATGCGTGGCCGCTATACTATTTTAACCGCAGGAAACCGTGATTATACATGATTTTTCTCAGAAAATTATCTCTTTTGTGAAAACAATGTTCTGTTTTATAAAACCTTTTCATCCGCTCTAGTTTTTCGCAATGGTAAATATTTATTCATAATGCGGAAGTACAAATTGAAACACAACACTTAACAGTTTCACAAATGAAAAGACGACTTTGTTGACTTCCACTGATTTATTTTCTTGATACGACATGTTTCGATCTATAGACGTGGAAATGACCTCTATGGATCGAAACATCTCGTGCCAAGGACATAAATCAGTGGAAGTCAACGAAGTCGTCCTTTTATTTGTGAATATCAACTACACATAGTTTAGCCTGATACCATTGAACTTTAGCTATTGCAGTTTACTAACTGCAGTCAGCTGGGAATTATTTTTATATCAAGGTAAAGGGCAGTTTTTCATCAAGCATTCTTCAAATGGTAGGTAATCACGATAACATCCACGAATCTTACCTCTATTACTTGAGGTTTTGATTAGCCATAAGAAATTTATCGCAAAGTGGCAAATACAGTTACAAATATTTTCTTTATTTGAATCACTTTGGGTCACAATTTCCTTCAATTTGCCAGATGCTTCCTTTAATCACTGTTCATAGTATTCATCATCTATTTCATGGTGATGAATTTTACATTTTATTGGCGTTATAGTGGCAATAATTGTCTGAAAATGGGCATCGCTCGTTAGGTATGCTTTATTGCTTACCTGAGCGAAGAATTGTCCTCAGTCAAGCTCAATGATTAATTATATAACATTTTTTTGTTTTTTCCGTCATACAATATATTAAATAATTGGAAGAGGAGGTATGTATTTAAAAACATATTTTTTAGCGTTATTATAGAGCCTAAAGTTCTATGTTATTTTCCGAGGCCAAACCCATTATAATCGTACTTTTTGCATTGATTACTCCGTTTTTGGATGAATTTAACCCATAATCCATATTAGCTGAATGCTGTATTATAGACTTAATTGAAAGTAATCTATTGATTAGGTGAATAGAATTTCAGTCGCTTCAACGATACTGGTACAACATGTATTACTAGTACACAATATGTTCCTTAAAATAAGATGTTTGGCTTCAACTAGATACCTACTGACAAGTAATTAATTATTACAATGAGCGTTTATATAGCTGAGTTCAACTGATTTCGGTGTGATATAATGGAAATTTGGAATGTTGAAATGAAAGCTAATTGCAGTTTTGCACAATACTCTAATGCTTACGACGCGTTTCGGCTCACGGAGCCATCATCTCGTACTAGAATGTCTACAAATACTGTATCAAGTCTGGTGTAAGTCTGGTCTTGTACCAGATGATGACTCTATGAGCCAAACGCTTCATACGAATTAACCCTTTAAGTCATATCGTCCATTAAAATGATCATGACCTTTACAGGATTCTTGCTTCCTCAGCTGTACATGTTTTCATAAATTTCGACATGGACTACAAAGTTGACTGCGTGAAAGATTACCAAAAAGCCTTTGGCAAAAGTGTTTAAAAAGTGAAATGTAAAAAAAAACAACTTCTACAAACAAGGAGAAGAACGTGTTGCTGAAAAGTTTAAATTATTGTGGAAAAGTGCAACCACCGTTCACTTCAATTTATATCGCTGTTTATCGTCGAGCCTATATAGTTGAGGGATATCTGCGTGGAGAATCTATGTGCCTCAACACTGTGCCTCAGGCGCTCTTACGTTCGTTCCCATCTACTCCCTGAAAAAGTAAAAACCTCTTTCTCTCCGCACCTTAGGCCAAGGACATCGGGAAGCCCCGTCCGTCACAGGTTCGTCCCCCTCGGCTCCCTAAGTGCGAGCGGCAAGCAATAAATTATTATGCGCTCAGAAATTCATGCAATCACTTCACCCAATAGGGGCTTGTCCCGTAACTCCTCGCCCTCATTGAATATCATTCGAAATCCAATCTGGCTAATGCTATTATGACGTATTCTTTGGAGGCTCCAGCTACAAAGTCGGGTATATTTGAAATTGGTAGTGCTGCCGCTAACTATCGAGATATCTTTATTCATACTATATAAAATGTCAACCTTTACAATTGATAAGTTTCCAAGTGCATGAACCAAGTAGTAAACATGTAACATTATAGCAAATAAGCATCATAGCAAAAAAGGGAATTTAGCAAATGAAATACACTGTGCCAAATCAGTGTGGAATATAATAATAACAATAATAATAAATTCGTTTATTTCGTGGGCCTTGTGGCCCATGAAAAAATTATTGTACAACTTGTACAAGTTCAGCATGACATTACATTCATAAAAGAAAAGAAAAAATGAAAATAAATACAAAAGATTCACTCATTGCAGACCGCCGTTAACTTACTGACAATTCGGTAAAACGATATTAACGAAAGGAAAAATATCATACTGCGGAATAACTGACAAATTATTACAAGAAATTAAGGCGACAATTTATTATGACAATAGTGTCAAACAAACTGTATTAAAAAAAAAATAAATAACAAATTTGTATAACACTCTAATTTAACACAATTTTAGACTCAATTTTCTGCAACCTTATGTTTGAGCCATTCGATTTAACACCGTTTTAATTTTACCTCAATCAATTTTAAACAGACAGCATATTAGGGTTATTTATTAAGATATCGTACACCTGGGTTTTGAAGGCATGTATGGATTTAATATTTCTAATTTTGGATGGTAGGGAGTTCCATACTCTAGAGGCGATTATTGTGATGGATTTAGTTACGTGAAGAGTGCTATGTTGAGGGATGTGAAGATCTACGGAGTGATTCCTAGTGGGTACTGCATGTAGATCTTTTTTCCAGGTAAATCTAGCAGATAGGTAAACGGGATAACGAGTGGATAAAATTTTATAGGTAAGCAGGATCACATGGTATAAACGACGCTGTTTTAGTTTCAACCAACCTAATCGAACGTAAGTATCAGATTACCTATCCCATTTTTTTAGGTCGTAAATGTAGCGCATTGAAGAGTTCATTGTTACTTGCAATTTGTTGTTACTTTCTTCGCTGAGATTAGTAAACAGAGAGGAGCAGTAGTCAAGGTGAGGAAAAATTAGTGACTGAACCAAGGTGGTTCGAATTTTGGGCGGAACTATGTTCTTGGTTCTATATAATTGATGTAGTATGCTCAGATATTTCTGTTTTGTGACATGGACTTGTTTTTTCCAGTTGAGTTCCTTATCAAATATTATTCCAAGATTTTTTACCGTTTCTTCGTACGGTATTACACAATTTTCTAATTGAATTTTTGCCAGAGCGGACACATCAATTTGAGTAATGAGATGTCTACGACCGATTATAATAGCCTTAGTTTTTTTCATTGAGTTGTAGTTGGTTTTTCCTCATCCAGGAAATTATTCTTTGGATATCATTGTTGATTGATGTAATGGTGGAAGATAGATCTGATATTGCCGTATGACAATAAATCTGGAAGTCGTCCGCGTAGAGATGGTATTTACAATGCATTTAAACCTCAGGAAGGTCATTTATAAACAAGGAAAATAGCAGGGGGCTTAAAACTGAACCTTGGATTACCCCTCTGCGGTTATATATCCAGTTGGATCTGATGTTGTTCGTTCCGATGACTGATTGAGTACGGTTGCTTAAGTAAGACCGAAACCATTTTACAGTACTCGAAGAGAGATTGTACTTAATAAGCTTACAGAGTAGTATTTCGTGGTTTACCATGTCGAAGGCTTTGGATAGGTCAAATAGTACCAGTATTGTGACCTCGTGCCTGTCCATTGCTCCTCTGATATCTTCAGTGATATTTAACAAGGCTATCAGAGTACTGAATCCAGTTCGAAAGCCAGATTGGTAATTAATTAGTATATCATTTTCAATAATATACTTATTCAATTGTTCGTAGACCACACGCTCACATGTCTTGGCAAAAGTGCATAGGATACCTATTGCTCTATAATCTGATGGATTAGAGGGTTCAGAGCACTTCGGGATATAGTGAAAGCAATCTGAAAATTTTTAAAAATTAATGCCTAGTTCAGATTACGATTGTCTGAGCAATCGTCCTAACGATAGTTGGCCGAACTAGCAGCGTGAATGTATGCCTCGACAATAGTTCACGTAGTTCCGAACGTTGCCACTTTACGATGGTTAGGCGCTGGAAGACCGGAAGAGGAAGCGGCAAGAGAAAGACGAAAAGTTCGTGAAACTACCTTCGCTCTATTTTTTTCATGGATTTCTCCAAGCAAGGAAGAATATTGGCGGAGAAAAATTAATTATTCGTTAAATTCACGTTGAACACAGTAATATCTTGACCCTGCATAGTATGCCGAGGTATGCAGTGCATACCTCGACAGCTTTGCTAACCGTCAATTTCTCGTTCACTTTAGATGTCAGCACTAGAGGGCAGCACAGGTTTTAGCCGTCGCTGTGTGAATGCACGATAGTTTCAATCATAGCTGGAACAATCATAATCCGAACGAGGCATAAGAAAGTTATATGTTGAACAGTGATTAGTCACACTGTCATTAGAAATTCTGATAATCGTGCGAATTAGAAGAGAAAATGGCATGGCGTGGAGGGAAAAGTTGCACATCATTCGGTTCGCCTGATTTTCCGTAATTTCCGCACCACTTCCTTCATCTATTCCCGTCCTCTCTCTACCGTACAACATACTTCCCTACGCTCCCATAGCAGCAGTACATCCCTTCCAACCCCCGATCGAACCCCCGACCACTCCATAACAACCCTCAACTCCCACCCACCCACTACGACCCCTTTCCTCCTTCAAAAACCCACCCCTGAAATTCCTCCCAAACTACCCCCCTCTCCACATTCCCTTCCGTTAAGCCTCCCACCCTCACAGAACGACCTCCTACCCCCTACCTCCATTCTACCGAAGGCTCGTCCATTACCCTTCCCCCTTCCCACTTCGCGGAGAACACACATGTCTCCAGCCCCGACCCCAAAAACCCGTGCTGCCCTTACCCTCTCTTCCCCTCGTCGCTGTACGCCGCTCCTTCCTATTCCTCCTCACATCTACCCGGCCTCCCCTTCTCCCCCTCCTCGTACCTCTTACTCGTAAACCCTCCCCCCACCCCTCCGCTCCGCACCGTACATGCTCATCAGTTTCCTTCGCCCCTTCTTCTTCGCCCTTCGCCGACACTCCCAACGACGCAACCTGGATCTCGTGCACGACGCACTACTTCTCCACCGCTCCTTCTATTATGCACAACCTCGTATCTATTTTTCCCGTAAAATGTGATATTATACTATAAATTTAGTGCAGTAAAATTGTACATTTAATATCTAATGTTTAATATTTACTATATTAAGAGAAGGCTTGAAATGTCCTTGCAGTATTGGTTATCTCCCGATTAAATTCCTAAACTCGATGCCATACATTGATCAGACAGAACTAGCGTGTTGATATGGATGACGCACATAAACACTCTAATAATATGATGTAAATATGTTAACTATGGAGGATAAATAAATCATTATAATAACAGCACATAATTATTAACAATTGTTGGACTCTATTAAAATCATCAAAATATTTTAGTAGTTGCTTTTTCTTAGAGGCTTTACAATTTTTTCATGATAATTTCATGCATCATTATGATTATATTTCTCATATTTTTAATTGCTTTTTCATTTTTTATCGCCTTTGCAAAAGCTGTTATTTTCATAGAATATGATCGTTTGTATGGTTTTGCAATTGTATTCCGTGGACGGATGCAGGGGCAACTTTACTTCTTAAATCTATAGAATTTTCACATGAGCCTAAATAGCCTCGAAGTATATTTTTAAAATTTTGTTCATAAGTGTGTTTTAAATGCTAAAAATATATATTTCATCTCTCTCTCCCTCTTCCTTACATACCTCCTTCTCTCCCCATTTCTCTGCGGATATTCTGGCGATCCGAGAACAAAAGTAGGTTTGTAGTTGTATAGTTTTTCATTAAATTTCCATGAAAATCAAACGGGTGAACATGTGAACCAAACTTTACGAATCAATTTAACCTCTCGCAAGTTACTCATCTGCGCACGACTTAGATTAAAAACTTTCTTCACTAATACTCAACCACATGCTCGAACAAAAACGAGTGAATCCATACCCCTCTGATGTCTGAACGCCCATATTCCTTTTCTTTGCGATTCTCTGCGTAGCTTACTTATACAGTGAATGCGAGACGTCTATGTAATGCAAGTAAAGTTATTTTCGAAATTTTAAGTAAATCGACTTTTAAATGCTTCATTGTTTCGCCTTCACATTTTTGTTTCATTTTAAATTTCTCTATTTACCAGTACGCTATTGGATTTACAGTAACAGTCTGATCCCTTCAAAACAAACAGCGAAAACTCAGTGAAGTTCTATGCCAGGTGGTTTTATGGTCATTACAGTAAAACCGTAAGGCATTAGAGCGTAAATTCAGTTTCTATGAAATTGTATAATGCGTAAAAGTAGAGTTTTTGTTAGGCTTAAGTTCGTCCTCCTCATCCAAAGCCAATTCCTAGATGCGCCAGTGGTGGTGTGGAGCAGTCTTTACTCCCTGCAAGGACAGTTAGCCTCCCTCTCCCTCGTGCACCTCTATGCTGCTTCACAGTCTTCCCCTTCCACCCAATATACTCCCCTCCCCTCAGCAGACCTGCCTTTATACCTTTCCCTCTGTCATATTTGGCCAAGCGGAGTGGTCGGGGGTGGAGGCCGGCGTGAGGTTGTGAAGAGGAGGCGAAGGGGGACTAGGGAATGGGGGGGGGGGGACGAAGCGATGGCCATAGAGGTGGGGGGGACTTGCTGGGTGTCTTGTGGAAGGGTGCAGAGGGGGAAAAAGGTGGGAGCTTCGGAGAGGATGGGAGTGAAGGTCTGGTTTGGGGAGAGGCGAGACTCGTGCTATGCATTCGTTTATACTTTCATTTGTGCAGTGGTCTGCTCTTATTACTTACCCATACGCATTGTTTCATATTGTAAGGCCGTGCTACATAATATTACTCTATGGTAGTGCTTTGTCCAACATCATTTTTATTTATTTTACTTAACTTTATTTATTTAACGTCGTCTGTTGTATGGGTTTTCGATTCTATTAATTTATACGTCAATGTATGTTTTGCTAGGTTTATGTTTTAGATTGTTTACTTTTGTTAGTTTAAAAGAACTTTTCTATGAATTGTCGATAAAAAGAAGGGATGGATGGAAGGTAATTTCTATTGTGCCTAAAGTTAATGTTATACTACCTATTTAAAATGATTTTTATTGTAGAGCGAATGATTATGAAATGTTTTTTTTATAAGTTATTGTTTGCTGGATTTTTATTTGCAATTTAATATTGTTGTTATTAATTCAATATTGATAGAATTAGAAATTGGTCTCAATATTTCCACTGAATTCATTAGTGAGCGCCGCGTGTCATTGTGCACCATATCATTCTTTGGTGCGTGAACGAGTATGTGTTTGTGCACAACGAATGGCGTCTCGCGCAAATATAGTCTTTGGAAATATTGAGCAATGTCAAATTTAATCAATGTTAAGACTTCGACCATATCGTGCCTCGAATATTATAACAAAAATATCAAATATTATTATTTTGACAATTCTGTTCCTAGTCCGATTTTTCCCCTTATATCCTAGAAGGCAAAGCCTGACTTTAGTTTTCTAGGAACACACCAGCACAATTTTACACCCACCCATGTCCTGGGTGATGATAAACCCACTCAGACGGGACTCAAACCCTACACCTCACGATTACCTGGCGAGGGTGTCACCCTATGACGCGGCGAAAACCCGAATGGGGATCGGGTTGGTGTGGTGGCTAGAGTATTGACTTCCTACCTCGTGAGCTCGGGTTCAAATTCCGGCGGTGGTAGATGATTTTCAGAGACTGCCCCATCCCGGCCTGAATGTTGTGCGGAGGACATTTCAAGGGCAGCACTCCGTCCGTCGGAAGGGACGTTAAGCCGTGGTCCCATTGGCGCCTTTCGATGTGAGCAGGCTAATGGCGACGCCGGGTTTCTCGCCACCCTTCTTTACCTACCTTTACCTCATGGCGCAAATGACCTAAGCTGTCGGTCGTGGGACAATATCAGAGTTACCATAAATTCGGATTTATTAAATGAAAATTAGTTTAGTTAGATTGTCAATGTCTAATTGTACTAAGTAAATTAATGTAAAAATTCTGGTTGTTTGTCTATGTGATGAGGCAGTGTTGGTGAAGCGAGCACGGTAGGTTGGAAAGAGACGAGGCGGCGGCGAAGGGGGCGGGGGGGGGGGCGTGGGAGGCGGAGAGTGTGGAAGGAGGTAGAAGGCGCTTTCCAAGTTGGAGCGGGGATTAGGAAAAGAGGAGTGGGGCCTCTCTCTCTCTCTCTCTCTCGGGTGTGTGTATGTTTGGAGGGTTGGGCTTTTTTGGATTCCACAGCAGCGGGCGGAGACTCTCCGGAGAGCGGAAAAGGGAGGTAGACGGAGGTATATATACATACGAAGAGGAGCGAGAAATGGAACGAAAACGTGCAAGCAAGAGGAGGAAAAATCTAACGAACGGTTAAAGCGCCCAACCCCGTGGACTATGGGCCGACAAATGAATCGCGTAAACTCCCCACGAGCGGAGTCCAGAGAACGGGAAGAGGGAGAGGTTCACGCGCCCTGCAACTGAGCAAACGTTTCGACTTTTTGTAAACAAACTCGTTATTCGCTCCTTCTCCACAACTTTTTTTTCTCTCTCTCTCCGTATACTACGGAATTTTGCATGCGCTTCACCTGGGAGTTCAGGGCGTTTCATTGACCTACTCACGTTCCTTGGTCAGAACAATGGCTTATTTATAGTAGCTAATCTTATTAATGGCTCAGAGGAAAAATTGAAACCATCAATCCGTAAATTTATGAGAGGCTCGTGTGAGCATATCTTACCCGTTCTATGGTCCTGCCTAGAAATGTAATGGTAGTACACTTTTGTAACTTTGCCTAAAAATGCTGGCCCATTGAATCTATTTTCCTAGAAATTATTTAACCATATGAATAATGAAAGTACATAGTTAAAGTACTATGTACTTATTCTAATAAATTTTGATTTGGGGAACTGAATTTAATTAACACCTCTGACGAATTTTCTTACGTCCCCAGTGGCGTTGCTCATCGCATATTACTCATTAATTCCTTTTTATATCGCTAATTTATTTTGCTCATAGTTGATCAGTGCTACTTTTGTGGATAAGGCTGGAATACTACGTAAAGGTTTTCCGTCAAGTTGCGGTGGAATGCCGTGCAAATACTCTCTATTAGTGCATTTATATCCTTGATAGAATTTTATACCAGGATTTTCACAATTGACTATTAATAATAGTTTATTATGCTAAGTTTATATAGCTTTAGAAATATAAAACGGATTAAAATGAACTGGAAGGTTTTGGAGGTGATGAATATAGTGGGAAAAAAAAACAGAAAAAAGTAGAATAGGAGTATACTTAACAAGTTTTAGACTAGAGGAGGAAGATTAATGGAATATAATAGAGCCAAGTTATGTTATTCATTGCACTAAACTATTCATTCATCTTCGCCAATCTTTTATGCTGATATCATCATTTTTAATATTGCTGGCCCAACGATGATTGTTTTTGTAGTTTTCTTGTTTTTTACCATTTTCTTGTCTTTTGTTTTCGTTTATTGTACCGTCAACTCATATTTTACATCGCTATCGTGAAAACACAGACGTAGAACCGAACCGAATTGAACCGGGAGGTTTTTCAGAGGCGGAGGAGAAGTAGGGAGATCTCGGATGGAGAGAGGAAATAGAAAAAAACATACACGGGAGGTTGGTGGGTTTGGTCGTCTGGTGGATGGAAGTTGTGGAGGAAAGGCTTAAAAGGCGGAGTGGGAGCAGTGAGACGAAGCCCGTGAGTTGGGATACGTGTGTGAGTGTAGACGGGAGAGGCCGGTTGGTGGTGGGGAGGAGGAGAAGGGGGTTGCTGGGGGGTTAGGGCTGTTGTGAGGGAAGCAAAAATGGGATAGACCAAAGGGGAGGATGGTGGAGGAGGATATTGTGAAGAGTCTGTTGGAGGGGAGTTGGAGGAAGGACGGAGAGACATAGAAGAGAGAGAGAGAGGATGAAAAGGGAGATATATATACGTGGGTGGGTGCCGGATTGGGGTTCCCGAGTGGGTGGGGTCCTTTTGCAGGGGAGGAGAGGGAGAGAGAGAGGAACCTCATGGATGACTGTGGGTGGAGGCAGGAGTGGATACAATGGCTGTGGGCGGGGGCGGAGGGGGGTTAGGAATGGTGGAGGCATTGAAGGAGGGGCGGGAGGTGTGGGGGGGGGGGTGAAGAGCAGCACACTGAGGTACGCAGGGAAGGACTCGTTGATGGTGCGGGGAGGGTTGGGGTGGGACTGAAAAGAGGGTGAGTATGTATGTATGTGGTGGAAGGGTCGGGGGAAGAGGATAAGGTTGGCGGATGGGGGAGAGGTCTGTGTGAGTGGGCCATGGAGCGAGCAAGAGAGGCCGAGGGGGTTCTGGGGGGGGAAGGGGGCTGAATATGCGGAGAGAGAGGGCCCCCGGGGGAGAGAGAGGGGCAGGGGGGCGGAGAAGGGCTGGTTAGATGGGTACGGCGAGAGAGGGAATGGAGAGGAGGCGGAAAGGGGTCCGGGGCACACCCCCCAGTCGAAAGAGGACCTCTATCTTCTCTCCTCCCCCTTCCCCCGGCCGCCGCCTTCACCCCTCCCCTCCTCCCTTCCCTGACGCAAGCCCTACAGAGAGTCTGCCCGCCCCCTCCCCTTCGCTCGCCTCTTTCCCCTCCTCCTCCTCCTCCCCACGCCCTTCCCCCCCACCACTCCTCCCTGCACGTACCTCTCTTCTCTCTCTTCGTCGTCACTCCACCAACAACCTTCCGACCGGGCGTACTAGCTCGCACGAACACGTTGCCGAAGAGAGAGAGAAGAAGACCACGGTCCCAACACGCGCGGGCTCAGAATCGCAGGATTGCCCACGCTGAAAGGTTGCTGAGAGGTGGAGTTTGTTGAGATTTGGAGAAAGTTTCGGGAGTTTGGAGAAAAATATCTACAGTTCGTAGTAAATAATTGAGATAAACATTGTGGTTTTCAGCGTTTTTGAGAATCCCAGGACTCAGTTCGTCACTGCTTCAGTGTGACATCATTGCAGAGAAAGGGGACGTCAACATTTCCCACGAGTTCGTCTGCGCGGAATGCAGTAGAAGTGTTTTTGCCTTCATTTCGGCTCCTGGCTGTCCATCATCTAGGACTTGAAGGAACATTTGTCGTCGCGGACACTCATCTATGAGAAATTGTGTTTTACATTCCAACCCGACTAAGTGTTTTCTGCCGTCAGCCACTCCCCTTCTAGACAGTTGTTGTCTTGACGAAGAACTCGGCGGTGAAGTTTCTTGGGCTTGACAGTACTGAAGGAGTTTGCGGACTATCAAAGCTTCCTCATTACGTCGCATCAGTCCGAGGACTTTGGAGCGGAGTGAAAGAGAGTGAGGGACACAATTTCTCCGTCACTGTTTTGACCGCGAGTATTCGCGAACGCCGCTCCCACCCGCGCGCTTCAGCTGTTTTGGTTGTGAGCGGCGAACGAGAGCTTGGAGGGGAAGACCGGCGGAGCGGAGAGAGTAGGGAGGCCGAAGTGGGGGAGTGTAGTTTTCCCGCGGCAAGGAAGGGGGTTTGGCGGCGAGAGCCCACGTGGTCCGGCGGTCGCCTGCGAGACTCCAGTACGCTTCAAAATCTGGCGCAGCTAATCACGTCTCCGTGAAGGATTTCCGTGAACTTTCCAGTTGACGAAGCGATCGGTTCTGAAGGAGGACTTGACGAAGGGAAAAATTTAAATATTTTATTTTTTCCGAGAAAAGTGACGTTTTAAAGTGTGAAGGATAACAAAATCCTTGATTATCATTTTCATAATCGGGTGCGGTATACAGGACGCCGTGAAACTATCCTCATGAAGCTTGTTATTGTTGTTCTTTGAATATTCCGGGAAGGAGAGCACTGTATTCGGACACCCTTGCATTCTCCCCTCGCCCGTTTCCCAATGTGTTTCTGAAAAGTGGGAAACCAACACACCATAAAGAAAGCACCAACCTTTGAGAAGGTGTTTACGAAAGTTTTCCAAAAGGAGACGACGTGAAACCGTAGCATAAAGGTGGGAGTGTCGGGAGTTGGTGGTGCTGTTCATTTTTTGTGGCGAGGAGTTGACGAAGGGCGTGTCGGTCCGAGGTCCATCTCGGCCGTAGTTCTCTCCGGAGTTGGTGCGGTGGTGCCGTCGTGCACCGCCTCGACAAAACTCCCACCATCCCGCGAAAGGCGTCCGTACCCCGCTCTCGCACAGCCATGTCCAAGAGGCGAGCATCGGCCCTCAAGGTGAGTACGTGAGGTGAAACTTGTATGTGAATCTCCCCCCCACCTCAGCACAGTCGCCACATAACCCTTTTTCAGTCCTGTCCCCTTCTTGGCGTGGGGAAAACCGTCTCAAGCTTTTTGCACCCCTCTCCGGTATGGTACAGGACCTGGTCGAGGTCCCACGAGTTGCCTTGCAACCCTTGTTTCCCGTGCTGAGATTTCGGTGTGGACTTAAAACCCTCTTGTTACTCCCCTTTCTTATCTCCCGGCGATTGCCAATAAGTGTTCCATCTCGCTGGAGAATCGCTCCTGTGTGCTATCATAATCGCTGTGAGTGTGTGTGTTTCTCCGAGGTTATTTTTCACTGTCATCGCCGATCCAACAGGTTCTCCTCCGCTTGTAATTCTCCCGCCACTCAGTGCGTCAGATGAATGATGGGGTTGTGTTGGGTTCTACTCCCGATCCATCGTAAACATCATCCCCGATATTTCCTCTGCACCACTTCAGTTAATTCCAACCATCAATTTATGCGCACTTTACAGTTCAGTTCACTCTGTTGTTGTCGGATGTTAATTTAGCTCTCATTATGACATTGCGATGTTCCAATGAGCATATTCTAATGAAATATCTGCGAGTGTTGTTGAACAATTTCGTTTCTAACCAAATATTTTCCGGCTCAAATATTCAATCAAAGATCACATTGCAATTACGAATATTCGAACTGGCACTTAGAAGGTAGTTGCCTTGTATTGATTGAACTGGCAGTCACCGTGGACACCGATTGTTTTTCCTCAAATTTTCGATCTCCCGCGAGGGCATTCGTTGAGTTGCGCAACTTTGAATGGAGGGCAAAGTGATGGGAGAATGTTTGTCCTCTTCCCCCACCTTGTTCCTTGAGGACTATCCATGCGTGCCCAAATCCGGTCTCTTCAGGCCCCTCTCTTTGTTGTCCTCGGCCCGGCAGTCGCGAGCGTATAAGGCGAAGGGGGGCGTGTTTTCGTCGGTTGCCGGCCGCCGAGTATTCCTCCCTCCCGGCACGACTCCCTCCGCCGCGAAGACGCTGGCGAAGCGGGGAAAGTGCGGGGGAGAGCAGCCGACCGCCTCTCTCCGCCTCCGTCACCGTCCGTGGGGAGAATCGTCGGCAGTCATCGCCGAGGCTGGCCCGCGCCTTTCTCCGCCCCGGGACTCTCGCGCTCTTCGCCGGCGAGTTACCCGTTCTCCCGCGGGATGCGGCGCCGAACGCCGGAGGATCCGCGAACGATTCGCGGCTCCGGTCTATGATTACCTCGAAAATTTTAAGCAAAAAAGTACTCCTTTAGATATTGCATTATGTTTAGTTTTCTTCGGTACTCGATTCCATTTAGTCAGTCGTTTAGTACCTCGATTATTCCTGCGCATTGGTTTATTTTATCTCCTAATTATTAATCATTGCAATTATTTTATGCAACTGCTCCTGCTGTTTGGGGTCCGCTTAATGTATTTAGCGTTCATTGAATTGCGATTTTAGCATGTCAATTAATAATGTTAATTTCACTACTAACGTTAATCGTTTCACCAGAGAATCCAATTCGTATTGGCGCTAGAATTTTAACTCGATTTCTTGAATCGGCGAAAAGATTTACAACATACTTTGATAAATTCAAAACATTTTTTTTTCGAAAATCGTCGTTTCTTTCATTGCAATAGTTAATTAGTAATGATGAATACTTATCTCTCTATGATGTTTCATTTCAAGCCGTTTTTGTTTTAGAGACCAACTCCAACGTGTAACTTGGGCGTATATCGAATATGTCTTTTCATTATGCATATTTTCTTTAAATTTCAACACTTTATCGTGTTTGCATCGTGTGCATTTCGACGAGGCGGCCTTGTTGACCTCGCCGATACCACGCCCATCTCCGTGGGGATATCGGCATAGCAGGCGCCGGCTTAAAGCGCCCGTAGACGATATTGGCATAGGATATTTCATTCTTGTTGAAAAATGAATTTTGGCTCATACTTGACACTAAAAGGTGAAGTAATGGGAGATTGAAAAACCGAAAATCATGGTTCATGTGTTTAGCTAAACGACTCCTGTCGCTTATTCGTCATTCTTGTGAGTGTGATTTTTTTGATAATTTTTTCTCGTCGCGTCTTAAAATTGTGCGGCTCATTGTCCATTTTTAACGATTTAATAACTTGTAGAAAAAATGAACAATGATAGAACATAATTTTTTACTGACTTAAAGTTTATTGGTAACATTATGGCAAAATGTTTTGTCGATACGCTTCCCTTTAGTATTTCGTAAGTCTCCATTTTAAAAAATCTATTTTGTTTTGAAGAAAACTGAGTAGTAGTAGCTACCTATTTTTATTCGCACTTGTGTGTGAAATACAGTGAATGGAAGCATATTTCCCCATACCAATTCGAATATTGGTAATGCCATTGACATAGCTTTACTCGTTACCTGTTACATGGTGCTTTTTCTTTGCTTCGTGGATAATTTTATGATCCGTCGTGGTTGAAGGCCCGCATCAATTTGGGGTATAAGAAACGGACGATTTTCAGTTCTCTCTGTATTAAGCTTTTCCGGTTGTTGATTCACTTTCCTAGCGGTATCGGTGGGGCCCTGTCGGGATTAAGGATTTTTTGGGGGACGTTGAGTTGGGGGTGAAAGGAATAAGCGCGTGACGTTTGCCCAGCCCCACCCTACATCCTCTTTCCCCTTCCACCACGTTCCGCAGTCGCCCTCGGTTGCAGTCGAAAGCTGGGTGGGGTGTTTTCTCCTCGTAACGCTTTTTTAACCCACCAAAACCCCTATCCGCCTGCTCTTTTCTACGGTTATCGACTTAGGCTGCCTTGGAAATCAATTCTCAGCATCAAATTCGACGATGACATAGGAATTTACCTACTATCATTGACTGTCTTCGGCGATAGCTAATTGACGTTCCTAAATTGTTGAAAGGCGGCGACTGTCAACTTTTTTACGGGCCAAATCGTCTTAATTTAATACACCCATATTTTATTAAGAACTTTCAGTGAAATCTCGGTACTGCGGAGAGTAACTATCCAGGAAAATGTGTCCTTGAGAATAAGCCTAAATTTTGGTCCTGCGGAAACACTTAGTGAGTAAACTTATATGAAGGAGAAATGTATGTCTCTAATGACTTTTAAATATTAATAGTCTATAATGAATCGATCTTACATCGAAGTGAATTTGTCAATGCCTGTCGGTGATGTTTTCGCATCGCAATCTCCGCCGTCATTAAAACCATCGTTCCATGTAATAACCTAGCGGCAACATAACCTCCTCCACATCCTTTTATGTGGGTCCGCAGGCCTTTCGAAAGAACCGCCATTGTTACCGCCACCCCATCTAGCCTCTGCTCCCATCCGTCCCTCCCCTTCCTCCCATAATACCACGGACCCCGCGAGATAAGCCGTTATCTTTTAGGGGATGGCGGGAGGGGGGCGGAAAAATTGCCGGGAGTGGGATGTGTGTTCTTACACCACCAACGCTGCGACGGCAGAGTTGGAGATACCCTAGCCCTCCCTTCGGCACAACGGCACAAACACAACTTCCCCGATTTGCTCTAAACCTCCTCCCTCCACCAATTGCCTCCGCGGATACTGAGAATTCTTTGAACGGAAGCGGTTGGAATAATATTATAATTTGTTCAAATCGCATTCGTCCTCTCATTTGTATTACTAGCGCTTTCCGGATTTTCTTTCCAGCGAGTGACGAGGGACCTTCTTCCTACTTTCCTTCTCGTTTTCCCGAGCTATTAACCCTATAATCGTGTCGTACGTGTTTCTCAACGGCTGCATTTAATTGGATTTGCGTCTCCTTCATTGTAATGTGTCAACCTACCCAAAAATTGACTCTGTCTGATATCACGTAATTTCCTTTCGTAACTTATCCCTACTTTCTCGCAGTTCAGCTGTTTTTATCATTGGATAACTATCCTATCGTGATGCATGTCTTTCATATAATACAGAGAGGATACGTACTCATCACTTGTTCAAAAAGTCTCATTGACATTATGAAATTTTAATTTTTTATCTTAATTTAGCTTTTATTCCATTTGCAGTACATTTTTGATGAAGATATGTGAATATTGTAGTTTTAGTGAAAATTACACCTCATTACGCCCGAATTCGACTCAAGCTCTTTAAAATCCTTCATTATAAATTGGGTTATTAGCTATCGCTCCCGTAGTTAGGACTGTTTCCCGGTGACATACTCGTAACTAGTTATAGAAAATTCACTATCACATATGCCCGCTTTTTTCCTTTAAAAACTGGTTTTGATATTCCTGCGTCATCATAGGGATTTGTTGTGTTGGAAAAAAGTGAACATTACTTAGGTATTGCTTTATATTTTCCTCGGGAAAGATCGACTGACGAACAAACCTATGGCCGCGTACGTGATCGCACCTTGTCTCACCCTTCCTGTCTCTCTCCTTTGTCCTTTCATTCTCTCTATCTCTCAGCTTCCCTCGCCCTCCGCCAGGCAGCGCGCGCCCCCCACCAGAATCACCTCCCCTCCGTCCGCTCACCTTCCCCTCCCTTCCCCACACCCGGACCGCTCGATCAGCTGATCGCTACGCCACCGCCGACTTCTCTCCCTCCCGACCCTCGCCCCCCCCGCCAACACCCCTCCCTCCACCTCACACCCAACCCCCGCGCCCCAATTCATTTTTCGGGGCTTTTCATGCATTTATTTTTTGCGCGCACCGCGTCGAAACCATTTAATCCCCCTTCCAGCGGTGGCGAATTTTCGGGGAGGATGTCCCTACCGTATTCGCTCTCCTCACGCACAGATCTTGCCCACATAGGCGGATTTAGAGGGGAAATGGAGGCACCTGCCCCCCCCCCCAGGCGCTCAAAAAATAGGCGAGATTTTTATTACAAATATTAGTAAAATTTATATTGTAATACAAAAGTTATTAATATATATATATATATATAATATATATAATAGTTATTAATAACTTTAATATTAAAAGAGAGTATATTTCATAAAGTAATTGTTGCATTATGTCCCCCAAATAAGAGAAACCCGTTTGCCCTTGAGGCCCTGCGTCGCAGAAAAATCCTGAATCCGCCCTTGTTTGCCCCTACCTTTATCTATCCACGCTCTTCCACCCCTTCTAGCTCTGCACGTAGCGATCCGGATACCCTTTTTCGATCCCTCCCCGTCACATAGCCTTTTTGGGTCCCTCCCGGTTCGTGTATTTTTGTTGCCCCGGTCGTTATCGGCACTGGGGGTGGAGGCCGCTTTCCCCCTGCCCCTCGGGCCGCATACGCCCCCACCCCGCGTGTGGTCTAGGGGGCGTATGCGACACCCCCGCGTTCCCTCCCACGCGGCCTGGCCTCATCATGCCGTGATCCCTTCTCTACGGAAGGTTTCAGGGATCGGCCCTGGCGCGCGTTGATCGAATTTCTGAGGCCGTTTGGTCGTTCGCTGCGTTTTCGTTACTGCGCAATTTTTTTGCAATTTAGTCGGCGATTCTCGTTAATATGGCTCTAAGGCTGATAGAATGCTCTTTCTCTCTCCCATTGTCAGTGGAATTTCAGCCTCCATTGTTGTGATTATTTATGTGTTAACCAAGACACGTTTGTGATCATTGTATAGCGTGTATTTTTACTGGACTTATTTTAGTTGATGGGAAGTAGTCAGAATTTTCCCGACATTCGTGGAGACTATTTAAATCGTAATATAATGTTATAAAATATATATTTACAGCGGTACACATCCACCGTGTGTATATAATAACTGATTTTCATGATTTTACTCTGACAAATACAACCGTGGACCAGCTTTCGAGGCATAGGGCAATCTAAGATTCATGCTTTAACTCTTCCATTTATTGGAGTGCACATTAACGCTTTTACGTTCTCACAACATTACTTTATCAAAATTTCATTTAGTCTAAAATAGTTTCTTTGCATAGTCAACTCCGACCATTTACCACCCTTGTACTTCCCTGACGTTGTCGAGTGCAGCCAGGTGTGTTGTGAAAAACGTGGAGAGTTGCTTCGGTGTTTACGGTCCCACTCTCCTCTCTCTCGCTTCTCCTTGAGGGAACGGTCCGTGTCCTCCGGAATTCGTGATCCATGATTTCAGCGCTCATATCCTATTTGAAAAGAAATGATGGACGCACTATGTGGTGTGCATTGAATCTGGGAGCCGTCCTCTGATTTTGGAATGCTCCAATTTGCATAGTTACCTAATTTCAGTAATTAATGAATGACTCATTAGTATTTTAATTATTTGTATCTATGTACGTCTTTAATTGTGCTAAAGGAAATTTTTCTGTCAAACTCATGCCAAAATTTACTATCAAAACTGAACTTAAAAATATTTTTCATGCATGGAAATTAATCAAGTGGTATCGACTTAGCTTTATTCCGCATCAACTTTTGTGTCATCATTTCGATGAAATGCATTCGCAAAATCTATTTATATACCAATATATTCTTGTCTCAAATTGTTTCAAAAATGTTATTGGTATGCTTATAAACCTATTATTTGTAATTTTTTTAAATACAAAATTGATTTAAAACCGTAATCTCTTCACGAGTACTGCTGTATGAGATAATCGGTGAGAGCAAATGAAAATATGTATGTACACGAAAAGTCTGAACTTAGGATTTGTTATGACTGGCGTGGTAGAGCTGACACCACCTAAAAATGGGGGCGTGAACCTGCCGCGTCTTCAAGGGGAGTGCATGCGTTAGGGAGTGGGTGCTCGCGAATCCCTTTTACCCGCCGACGGAGTATTTTGTCGTCCATTTCGCCCCCAATCCTCCTCGCCCCCAATCCTCCTCCCTATCCCCTCCTCTCTTCGGTGCGTTCGCAAGCGAAGTTCTCAAACTAGGCCACGGCCAGAAACAGTCAATCCCCCCTCCACCCCGGCCGCCTCTTCAAACCATCCCGCCCATCGCTCACCGGCCGGCAGACGCGTTCGCTTCGCGTCCCCTCCCGGCCTCTTCGCGGCCCCACGCAGACCGCGACCTCGGCCGAGGAGGTGCCGTCCATAAAACGCCCGTGCCTCTTGCGGAATTCGCCCCACCGTCGCGACGCGTCGCCGTGTCGAGCGGCCGAGGACCTTCCCTTCCCTTCTCTCAATCTTGGTTTTTCCCACTCTCCGTCCACGTTCCGAAGGAATTGCACGGCGCCCATGCAGTGGAGCAAACCTCGTCTCTCCACCCTCTTTCTGCCCGGCCTATGCCCCATCCGCTCGGCTAGTTTGAAGTTTGAAGGACGGTCCAGTAACCTTTCGTCAACAATGTGACGCTTCGGAGTTACGCTAGCGTCGAACCGTACTTTGCCGCAAAAGTAAAATATGAAATGCGTAAAATTACGAACATTATTTAAATGCTTTTATTTTTGTTTGTAAATTGGTTCACAGTTCATCTTTCAAGTAAAAATTTTTGCGTAAAAGTAAGCCGTTAAACACTTGTTAACGCTGGAAAGGGTAATATCGAATAATTAAAAATTGACTGCTATTCTATCAGCTATCTGCTGCAATCTACCTCTGTGTAAAATTGAATGTTTTCTTCGGTATCACCAAGATAACGGAATGGATATAGTGAATTCAAAGCCTACTCATTTAATTCCTTATAAATTAATCGTATTGATACACTCGTGATGGTTAGAACATATGCGTGAATGCGAATTTTCACCTCAGTATTGCTTTTAGCTTAAAAATTGTTCTAAATCGTGGAAAATATGGTAATTAATGTTAAAAAATACAAGAAATCAAACCTGAAAATTAAATTATGCATGAATCGCGAAAATCAAGGAGTCCTGGTGATGGTAGGCTTTTATGCTTCTTCGGCCACAAAGTATTATCGCAATCGAAAGGTCCCGACTCCCATCCCATACATGCAATGAAGGAATTGTAAAGCAATCAGGTGTTTCGTATCCCTCGATATCCCGCAAGGAGAACTTTTCCCCCACCCCATCAGCAGACCGTGTGGTCACGCCGACGTGGACTCGACTACACCCCACCCCTACCCCTTTCATCTCGAAGGAGGGGGCAAGTCCTACCGCGGAGATATACACGCCGACAGCCCGAGGGGTGGGCGTAGCGGGGGATCGCGGGAAGGGGGGGCATTACCCCCCTCCAAGCACGGCTACGGAGATATCACTCCACTCCCCCCTCCCTTTATTCAGTACCCCCACCCTCTCCCCTCCCTCGCTTCACTACCCCTTCTTCTGTTTTCACATCGGCTCTCCCGCGGACTGCGCCGTATACTATTCTCCATCGGCTCACTTCGGCGGGACATTCATACTGGAAAAAGTGACGGGTGTTCATTCCGCCGACGATTGACGTGGTCGCCGCCGAGTTCTCTCAGCCGTCTCCGCCGACGCTATTCTTCTGCGCCGGTCGACGCTCCGCCCCGGAGCTGTTTCTTCGTGCCCAGCCTCTTTAGTTTGTTCTGCGGTGACTAGGCACTCACGCAGGAGGATTCTACAACCGCTGTTCCGCGCGGATGTGCATGGATTATCGATATTAGGTGAGAGAGGTTGTGGTCTGTTCGCTTCCTTGTGAAGAATTATTCAGGTTTTCCTTCGGCGAATAATCTTGGTGGTATCGGCATCAATATCGTATTGTGGGAACATCCCTTGCTGAGCGAATTTTTTAGCCAGTGCAATGCTATTCGTGAATGTAATTACCTTCGAAATTGTATCGTAAAACAATCTACAAGGGGAAAAGCCATGGACATGTGTCCACTTATGTGCCTCTTTCAGTTCTTTGAATTCGTTCGTGCATCTTACCTTTAGATCACGTTCAGATGCGTGTACTCTCTAGCTCTTTCCAACGGTTAAGAATAAAAAGAGTAATTTTATTATAAATTTATTTCGAGTGTACTTACCTAGTCTTCAGCATATCAGCGAAATATTTGTCATCCCTTTCGCTGAAAAAATCCTGGAAAGTTGAATGTTTACGCGCTTGCACGTTCAAATATCCCTCCATGGCCCGGTCGGTGGGGTGGGGGTGAAGTCCTTTCGGTTTCCTCGTGCTCCTCTCGATTTGTTTGTGGCGCTCAGCACGTGTATTTTTGTTTCCTTATCTTTCCTGGTTGTCGACTTGAGCAATAATCCTTATATCCAAGTGTATCCGACTTCTTGGTGTCTTACTTGTCTGTCTACTAGCATGTCTAATTTTATTTTGCCTGGGCGATAATGCCGTGGCACTTCTTATTGCGTATCTCTTGGAAATTTTTTCTCGTTCTAATTATATGTTTTGCTACAGCCATTATATATCTATCTTTATCGTTACAAATGTAAGCCGTTTCTGTACTTTCTTTCCTTATGGTATCGTAACAAGAGCGCTCAGAATGTGTCGTGTTTTTAGTGCTCTGTGTCTCTGTGCTTTTTTAAATAACATTTTTAGTTTAGGATACTCACATTATCAAGTAGCGGTTGCATTTTCCCGACATAGATGTGAATTTCCAGAATTCCAAAAAATTTGAATATCTTCTCGTTCTAATTATATGTTTTGCTACAGCCATTATATATCTATCTTTATCGTTACAAATGTAAGCCGTTTCTGTACTTTCTTTCCTTATGGTATCGTAACAAGAGCGCTCAGAATGTGTCGTGTTTTTAGTGCTCTGTGTCTCTGTGCTTTTTTAAATAACATTTTTAGTTTAGGATACTCACATTATCAAGTAGCGGTTGCATTTTCCCGACATAGATGTGAATTTCCAGAATTCCAAAAAATTTGAATATCATTAGCTCTTGCATGAAACTTCGCAACGTTATACACGTTTGGTATAGCTGGAGTAGAATAGTTATAAGATGCTCGTTTTACCTTCTTCATTTTTCCCATAACGTATTTGATGGACGATTGAAGCCTCGGGAACTTAGCACGAGGAATTGGTAGTTTCGGAACAGTTTTCATTAACCGGCGGCGTGCGTTTTCCCGTCTTTCGAGAGCTTCCTGCGCGTTCGCGAGAAATGCAGTTATCAGTCTTGCCAACCCCGCCCTCCCCTCTCATTCCAGTCTTGGTCTTCACCTTGGGCGAACGTTTTTATGCAGTCGACGCGCATCTCACAGAGAACGTATCACTCACGCTCGACTATTCTTCTTCACTGGCTCATAACTCATTTAAAATTGAGCCGTCGTCATGAAATTCTGAGGATGCATGAAGTAAACCCTTTTTAACAACTCGCTATATTCTAAATTTAAAAATTTCACCTCAGCCATTTTTTATCAGTTGTAAAATATTCATTATGTTGACACACGTGTTGATAAAGGGCTATTCTGCACACCTCGAAAATTTCAAGATTCGTAATGTGCTCCATGCCTGTAATTGGCAAAGAAAATCACCGACGCGTCGTCGATGCTCTTAACCGTCGATTATGTTTTCTATTAATGTATCGAGGGAGGATGTTTCAAAGATGGTTTAATTAGTTTATAATACCGGTGGCGATAGTTAGATACTATATCTCTTGATTAATCCAAATATTGACGTCATTTTGGAATAATCTTATGCATAAAGAGTTTTTTCAGACTTAATCTAGAGGAACTCTTGCAGATTAGTCATTTTTTTCTGTGGCTTAAAATAATACGTAATGCCTCAAAGTAATATTTAAGTATTTCTGGAAAATTGCCAGTAACTTTTGATTTACTAAAAATCTTTGATATGTTCAATTTTTTACCGATGCAATACACCGTGGTAACTTTGCCTCGCGGAGAAAAACTATGGGGGGATCGCGGCAGCGAAGGTGAGTGAAATAACAAAGGGAGGAGGGAGGGAGGACAAGGCTATAGCGGAGATGGCGAGTAGGTGGGTAGGCGGAAGGCGGCGGCGGCGTGTGTATGCGAGGCGAGTCAAGGGAGGAGGAGAGGCGGAGGAGAGAAGGGGGCTGGACGGTGGGGTGTGTGGGGGCGTTAGAATGTGCCTCGGAGGCAGTCTGTGGGGTGGACGGGAGGCGGCGGAGGGGGACTGCTAGGCCTGCTACAGCCGCCTTAGGCCTCTCCGCCTTGAGAAAGCAAAGAGAACGTTTGAGGGGGGGGAGGGAAGGAGTTGTGCATAAGGAGAGGAGCGGTTTGCTTGTGAGAGTGGGCTTCGAAGGGGGGTGTTCATGGACTAGGTCGTTTTTCCTCCCTTACCCGGGAGGGGGTTGCGCTGTGGGAAGTGGTATTGCCAATGGGGGTCTCAGTAGTTGCTTGTTGGTGGTGTGGGGAAGTAGCGGGTGGGATGGGCTCTAAAATAGGTGTAGGCTCTCTTCTAGGAGTGAATTTATTTTAAATTAAGTTATTTAATAATTCAAAAACAGCCGAATCGGCCTTTACATTGAATAGAAAACTTAAAATCTGCAGCTTTACCAATTATTAACTATAAAAAAACTAAAAAAAGGATATTAAAAGGAAGATTCAAAAGATAGCCAAATGGTTTTGAGGGTTGAAATCTTAAAATCTCTGTACAATAAATGAAAACGAAGTTTTATTTTTTGGCTTTTCTCAAGTATTTATTATGAAATAATGTTGAAGGTTGAAATCTTCACATCTTGAACCTGATCCTTGTAATTTACTCTCACTCACTATGACTTAACTTGTCTCAATTTAACTTAACTATTTACTTTATTACTCTAAGATATACTTTAATTCTGCTGGATCGCAACAACTTAAAATTACCCAAGTAGGCTTCCACAAAAATATTTGAGGTATAAATGGAAACGAATTTTCATTACTTGGCCTTCCTTACTCATGTATGATGAAACAGTTACACTCAGGAATACATTATTTTGATGTGATGATACGCATATATTTTCGAATGAAAGCATAAAAATGAAATTACACCGACTGCATTTGTAATTCACTTTATGAAACTTTGTGCTGTTGTTAATCTGTATTTTTCAATGCGAAAATCCATCCGCAGGACAAAGAATGAACTTTATCCGAACCGCCCTTGCCTGAGTGTGTACGTAGCTCGCGCGGCGATTGTCCAAAGCGTCGCTCATGACTCGCCGCTGGTTGGGTGGGGGGTGGAAAGTAATGCTCTTGTGTGAGCCTCCTGTGCCGTCGCTGAATTTGGAGGATGTGAAGGAGGTGGTGGTTGTAGTTGGCGTGAGTTGTTGGAACGGGGAGGACGGGAATGGAAAAAGGGAGAGGAGGTGGGGGGCGAGGTGAGAGGGAAGGGTTGGGGGGACTGGCTGTGGGTTGGCAGGCGGAAAGGGTGGGTGTAATGCTGGTAGGAGGGGGAGATGGACGTGGTAAGGGAAGGGGGAGCCGTTCGCTGGCGGTGGCTATGTGGATGTGTGCGAGGCTTGAGAAACAGGAGACCGCGGTGATGGGAGGGGATAGGGAGGGAAGGAAAGGGGGTTGGTCCCCCGACGGGCATTGGTCAAGATGCGGCCCACGGTTCCCTTGTCTACTCTCTACACCCCTTTTTCCCTTCTCTTGAACTCCCCTCCCCCCTTTGCTTGCGTTTTGCGCCCCCCTTGAAGAGTGTGCAGGGAGGTTTTTAAACATCTTTTACCTCACATCACAAGAGTCCCATGGTTTTAGTCTCAGCGACTTTCGCAGATATTGAGTCACCGTAGTCGATTCTTTCTGTTCTTTTTTGTTGGATTGTTTCTAATTTTCCTATGTTTTCAGGGATTCATGAGATAGAAAAGTGTTGCAGTAAATAAAGTATCATATTTTATTGATTAAGGATTCTGTTTTAGCTTGAAAATATCCTTCATTGTTGTAAGTTAAGTAATAATTTGAAATCTCCAAATGCAGGCACTTACTCTCTTGTAGAGTCGATGAATCATTTATTTTAAGCATCCAGCTGCAGAAATAGGTATTTGATGTATGATTTTTGCTGATAGGATGAGTATGGTTAAGTTTCGTTGACGTGGTGGAACATAATGAATTTCAGCAAGCAGAAATTTTATGCTATTTATTCTTTTTGATGGCGAAAATTAGTTGCAACTCATCATCATCGTGTCCAACTGATAATATATTATGTACTTTACCATATGATGAGGTAATGCGTCTAAACGCGTTGTAACTAAATTTTCCTTCGAAAAGAGGCTAGAAAAGTTACGCGAACTTACACGATCGTAGGGAACTACGTTCGGGCGTAAGTGCGTCCTACCAGCGTGCGTCAAGGTATATTAGTGCCTCGTGGTCCCACCTAAGTCGTAAGTGGCCGCTCGAGTGAGCCTCACCACGTGCGTAGTGGGAGGCTAGAAGCAAACCCACTTGGCGCTTGCATTTTCAAGTGTAACCTCGGGAGCGCATTGCCAGTCCTTAACAGCGGCAGCGGCGGTGCCCACCCTCCTCCACGCCGTGGACTACCCCCCCCCCATACGTCACTCTCCCTGTCTCCCGCCCCCACCTCCTCCCCCTCCCCCTGCCTCCACACCCCCGTACTATCCGCCCGCCCCCACCCTCTCCCCCGCCCACAGCCTTCTTGGTCTTCTCCGAGTGCGACGTGTCTGATGGGAGAGTGTTGGGCTGGTGGGGGAGGAAAACGGGGTTCCGGGTGGTGGGCGAGCTGGAGGAGGTTGAGGAGGAGGAGGTGGAGGGAAGCATGAGCGAGGAGTTGGGGAGAGGGGGGGAGAGAAATAGCGCTCTGCCACTATACACCGCTCTCGGGGCTGCGATCTTCGCTGCGCAGCAGCGGGTGGAAAAAAGCTTTTTTTTTTTCCTTCTCCCTTCATCTCCTCCTCTTTATTATTTTTTTAGGACGGAGTGAGTTGAGTGGTGTGGTGTTCTCCTCCTCCTGTGTGTGTGCGAATGGGTTGGGTTTTATGTGACGGGCGGGCACTGTGGAGAGAGAGCGAGAGCCGGGGAGGGGATGGGGGAAAGAAGATGGGCTCACGAGATGGAGTGGGACTCGTAGGAGGAGGGGATATAGCGGTTGGGTTGAAAAAAAGTGGATAAAGTGTTGGTGGCGTGTGGAGTGTGAGGGAAGGCTACAGCGCAGCGCGACCCTCTTTTCGTTCTCGGTCGTCTCCTTTCCTCTCGGTTGGGAGGGCGGTGGGTTTGTGGGGGGCGGGAGGGGCTCGTTGGAGTGCGAGAGAGAATGGGCTGGTGGTGGGAGTGATGTTCTTGGGTTGGGAACGGGTGATGTTGGGGAGGCGAGCAGGCAGGCCCCTTTCCCTTCTACTTCTTTGTGGCTGCGGAATGGCGTGCTTGCCTGTGGGTGGATGCGAGGAGAGAGTAGCCGCTTCTTACGAGAGAGAAAAGGGGTGGAATGTGGTCGAGGTAGTTGGTGGGAGTGAGAGAGGATACTTGGGTGACTCCGTTGAGTTCGTAGCCCCCTGGTGGTGGTGGTGTGTGGAATGGGCGTGGGGGCGGAAGGGGGGGACGCCGGGGGCAGGGAAGGGGTTGTTGAGCCCGGAAGGACTGATGGTGATGGCGCGAGGTGGGGTGGGTTGGGGGAGAAGAAGCTGTGGGAGAGTGAGTGTACAAGTGTGGGAAGGTTGGCTCGTCGTTTGGTCTCATGAGTGTGTCAGTTTGCACCTGATCTGGCTGAGTGCCCCCCCTCTCCCACTCCTGACGCGTCGTGTACGAGCGGTGCGTGGTGTACGAGATAAATTCTGTCCTTTTCACTTTTTTTCTCCGCGTGGAAGGGCTCTATCCGAAAATCGCTAGCCCTGACTAGAATATTTCACTCTCAAATCTCGGTGTGGAAGGGGCCCGACTTAATTTTTCGCAGTAGCTAATTAATGTCGTATTTTCAGAATGTTTTCAGGTGGAGTCTCTGATTCATTTCTTGTGTTTTTTTTCGATTTTAGTGATTTTTCCAGCAAGTTCCTTCGAGATAGTTTGTACGTAATGATGTCTTGACCTTTAGTCCATTGAAAAAATTGGATAAAAATCGGGATATTCGTTAAATATTTCAAAAATGTTCCTTAGTATTCACAGCTAAATACTTATTACCACATTAATATTGCTTCGAACCTCGGGTAGCCTGGTGTAGTCTGTTTAGGTACGAATTATACGATTCACGACCTTATTTATACCAGTTTTCTCGTTGTTTTATTTATTCTAATTTTCTCGCTCTGCCATCCATATTTATTCAAGTTTTGTTTTTGCATCGCGATCCAAGGAGGGCATTTTTTCCGAAGCTTAGGTCATTTATTTACGGAGTTTGATTTCCATAGGGAAGCCTCTATTGAACACGAACTCAAATCACTTCGGGCACATACTCAATTGAGACTTACGGTTGATACAAGTCGGCTGATGCTCAGATACGTACCGCTAAACACGTTTTCATGGCGATACAAACTCATCTTTCGAGTCTTATTTTTTTTCTTCAGCACTACCGGAGATTAAGTGATTTTTTATTTCGTGTGGGGCAAGGATTTTGAATACGGAGCGTGTGACACTCTTGTTTTTCGTGCGGGAGAATATACGCTCGCCTCCGGCGGGAGACTCGTCGCTGCTTCCCCATTTCGACGACTCCTCCCCTCGCTCCACAATGTTTATTTCATCACGACCGCGATAGAGCAGCTCTCTCTCCTTCCCCCGCCTGTGTCTGCCTGTGCGCGAGATAGCGGAGGCATCTCGGAGGCGGCGGGGGGCGACGGGGGGCCTCACAGGTGGGGGGGCGTGACGGAGGAGCGAAAAACAGAAATATTTAAGTCACGGCAGGTAACTGAGCAGGTGGAAAAAAAAAACTTTCCTACCTTACAGGAGAGGGATGACGGATTAGTTTGCGAAAATGTCGAGAAATACCTCGGGATAAGAGGTACGTTAGAGATTTTCGGCTCTTGCGCATGTGGCAAAGGTTTTTATTGCAAAATCCGTTATAAGGGGATAGGTATACATCTACATAATTTACCCTGCGAGCCACCTCTATTGTGTTTCGCTAATGGTGACGAATCACCAGCTTGCTATGAGGTCCCCACATGCTTTCCACACAAGTAGTACACTGCTGAATCTCTGTTTTTTTATTTTATTGTTTTTATTATAGTTTATATTTGTTAAATCAGCTTGTTATTAAGGCACGAGTGACTTTGTACGCAGTCACGCGCACGGGTGCAAAGTTAAATACCTACACCAACGGATGAAGTTCGCCATGAAAAAACATTAATGGCGAACTTCTTCCGTTGGTGTATTTAGCTTATTAATAGTTTTATATTTAATTTAAAGGCATTATAAGCCGTTTTTGAGCAATTTAATAAATAATTAATGAAAAAAACAATACGTGCACATTCTCGTAACTGCTGTGACCTCCCATGGTCTGATGAACGTGATTAGCTGGCAATGGCGATGGCGTTTGTTTAAAATGCTGTTGATAAAATGGAAATTTATTTCCATTCAATTCAATAGTCTCTCTCTCTCACTTTTGAACTCTATGTAGACATGGGACATATTCTGAATCACTTGGAGGATGGAGGTCGCAGAGAACGGGGCGAGGGGTGTCTTCGCCGCGGGCGGTCCACCGCCCCCTTCCCAGGCCTCCTCTTCTCCACCCTCCCGCTCCCTCACGGCAACTCTCTCATTGCCGCCCCCTCCTCTTTCCTGCGCCTCTCTCCCACTGTCCCAAATACCTCTCGCTTTCCGTTAAGTCCCCCCTCAAGTCCGAGAGCGGAGTTTCTCGCCCTTTACCGATGAATCTCGACCGTTGTCCCCGCCCGCATCTTGTTTGTCACCCCTCCCCTTCTCTCCACGTCCGAGTCTTGCTTTTAGCAGGAAAATTATTTATGAACTTGTTTGGGCCAACAGTGGTGATTTTTACGTGCCCAAAGTATCATTGATTAGAATCGGCCCAGGAGGCTTTGACCGAGCGTCTTTGTGCGATATGCATTGATTCTCGTCACTTTACCACAATTCTAGCCACTCGAAAAATTGTTGGGTGCATTCTCATTTAAGTAATTTCAGTCATAATTTTTAAGTGTAATAATTTTCATAGTTTTTTAACGGATACAGATCAGTTGTAGCTAAGATGAAAATTATAGGAAAGTTTTTTTCACGTAACTTCCAATCGCTGCAATACAATAGACAGTGGTGCAGCGAGGGGGCGGTTTTGGGGGATTAAACCCCCCCCCCCAGAGCTCAGAGAAATTTTTAAGTTTAATCCATTTTATTTAATTGGATTGATATTACTAATATAATAGGGTAATGGATATTAAATATTCCTCAGAAAGCCGTAAAACTCACCATTTTGAACCATTTCTCTTAAAATCCCGCAATTTATTGATCTCGCACCTACCGCTTATCCTGGAAGGTATTCCATACCCTCACACACCCCGGTATTAGTTGCACCTAAACCCTCCCAGCCTTAATTCCTTGCTGCGCCCCTGACGCTCGATACCCCCAAAAAATTTCTATCAATTGTGGAATCATACTATGGTTCCGATAACTGTTTTCTGTGGCACACGCTTTCATGAAGTGATTTTGGATCGAGAAATTCCGTGAATATTCTTCACCGACGGAATAATCCGTCTTAAGGATTTCTTGAGTAATCACTATACTGTACATTCACTCTTGAGCATCGTAGCCACTTCTAGTTTCGTAGTCAGTCCGTCTAAAACTGCCATCGGCGTCTCGGCCCGCTTTCTTCCACCCTGGGGCTATCGCCCTATTTGCCACGCGTTCTGCCGGGGAAGGAAGGAATGGGGGATTGCAGTTCATTGGGGGGGAGGATGGCCTCCTGTTCTCTCTGCCGCCCCCGGCCGGCAATTCCCCGACCTCTGCCCCCGCCCCAACCCTCCTCCCCCCCCCCCCCATTCCCGCTGTCGAAACTCGCGTTTCCACCCGCTGACGTCACTCCGTTCCTCCGTGTCACTTCTTGGGCCTCTGGTTCACCACTTGTCTCACCCCTCTGCCGCCATTAGCCTCCTTCGGGTCCCCCGTTTTGCCATTGCGCAATCGGTAGGTGTGAGGGTGATTTACTGATAATGTCCGTGGTCAGACGTAAAGGAAAATAGGAAAAGCTTCCTTCACATTTTCATTAGATGGATGTTCGTTCAGCCTTCGCTACGGAGGCCCTGGGGTAGGTCTTATTCTCTAAGAAATCATCGTGAAGGTCTTCAGAGCCTCTACTCTCTCTGGAGCCTTTGAGCCGCAAGTCACAATCTCAAACCGTGAGGTACGAAGAGCGAGGTCCATGTATTAATTGCTACTTTAGTTGAGCTCTGTGTAATTTAATTTGTTTCTGTTGTTAGCTTTGTGTTTAGCATAGTATTTTGTAAATCGAAAAGTTTTAAAATCGGATTTCTGTGGTCTGGTGTTTCAGCTTAATTTCCTTTCAATTATTTACTCTGTCATATCGTGGAGCAACTTATAAAAGTCTTCAGAGGCATTACTACTTCTTCCAAACATCTTCTATGATCTCAGAATTTCGTTTGAAATGCAGAATTGTCGGCGGTTTTTTAAGCGAAGTGCGAATGAATGCAAATTCAAAAAGTTGGAAATCCCTCGCGCGCCATTGAAGTGTTTTCTTGCATAATTCATTTTCTGTATTTTTTTCTGTTTTCTCAATAAATCCTCAATGTTGTTTTGTGACCTAATCATATTTCTTTGCGATGCCCGTCAAGGTTAGCCTCTATCCGCGCGGAGTGGAAAGTAATCGGGAACAGTCGCGGTAAAAAATAAATTGTTTTCATTTTTATCGTCTCGCGCAAATGCGCTGTGCGCGCCGTGCTTTTTTTTATTCTGTCGCCGGGATGGGTAGAGTCTCTTCTTGCAGATCTTTCGTTTCCGCTTCCCCTTCTCCTACAATAGGCCGACGGAACAAAGGAACTAAATCAATCACAGAAATAGGACGGATAGATATGTGCGGCATCTATTAAGCAAGGTTGAATAAACTCTACAAAAAGTGGCTTTTTAGTTTTTGCCTTAGATTTTTTAAACAAATCGACAAATTTTTGCGTGACAACGAATACAAATTATGTCATCCTGAAAATTATTCTAAAGATTGCGAACTGTGGAAACGCTGACGAATGTTAGAGAATATGCTCTGTATTGAACGAAAACTAGTAATCTCTCCTGCCACAGGGCTGGCAATGCGTACCATCTGACAGAACGTAAATGAAGGCCTTGATGCAAAAACAAAACAATTTTTGCAAAAATGAAGTTTTTCATGAATATTCCAAGTCCCTGCTCTCTACCAGCAGATTTTTATCGAACTAATCATTGGCATAGCATATATCATTTTAGGTATCTTAAGCGTCGGACGAAATAAATTGTATATTTTTTCCTCTCGAACTTAGCTTCGCTCATTTCAGGGATGAGAATTAAAATTATAGGCAAACGGTAGGAAATCGACCGCATAGGAGTTAGTTTTCGACCATAAACTGCTTTGAAAAAATTACCTCTTGCCACAAGTATTGTATAGCCACTGCTCTACGCCGTCTTCAAGTTAGTGTCGTGCCGTTGCGTCACTGTGTATGCCTTAGATCGCCACCGTCTTTCTTATCTCTATATCCCCCACCCATTACAGCATCCCCCAGCCCCTCCCTCGTTGCCTCAGGAATTTATCTCGGCATCCACGCTTCTTAGCGGAGGAGGAGGAGCGGTCAAGACAGCAGCCGGCCACCTTCGCTGTCTTGTGTTAGACCAGCGGCCGCTCTCTCTATATAATGCCGCCTCTTGCGCTCCTACAGGCCCTTCCCACTACTTATAGAGCCTCGCCGAGTGCCCACTTAGGGCCTCCCTCTCTCGCTGCCCACCCCGTTCTGCGGTTCCCATTACAGTGATGGGGTCTATAGTGAGGTCCGTCTGGTCAGCTCTCACGTCACTGCGGCATGAAAGGGCCACAAAAAAAACAAATTCTTAGTTTCCATCTTTTCAACCTTGTTTGTTGCCTAGTCTACTTGAGGTAAATATGTTTTTTTTTCTGCTGAATGGTGGAAATTATCATTTTTTGTTTTGCAATCTTATTATTCCTTCTTAAAGATTACCGCCGAGTTTCCTAAGAATTAAAACATGTGCGGAAAGAAATAATTCCCTATTCCCGTCGTTGGATAGCAACCAATGGTCGGCAAACATTTCATCGATTTCTTCGATCCCTTTTTGTGATAGCTGGTGTCATAATTGCATGTTTTACTACTACATTGAGGTATTTATATTCGTGGCAGATCTAAATATAGTAAGTAAGTAGCGAGAAAGTTCTCCTTAAAAAATAATTTTATTTTTAAGCTCATAGCATTACAAAATGATAATAAGCAGCTTATGTTGATGTTAGGAGACAGCGACTCAATCCTTTATTCGCCAAACTTTGACAAAGTATATTGTGCTTGAGCGAACTTTTTCCAATTTCGAAGAAGTTATTTCAGTGATTAGGGATCCGATGTTTGACTCTGTGAATCGCTATCCGTTTCCCAGTTGAGGATGCACCCGCAAAATCGCACGCACCGTGCCTCCTGGCTTGCCTATGGTTTGCCTCTTGTCTTACGTTCCTCTCCCAATTCCCCCAACAACCCTTCCTCACATCTTCTCTCTCTCTCCCCTCCTCCCCCAACTACCCACCCACACCCCCCGCCCCTCCCCCCTCCCACCCCATGACCTCGCAGCTGCACTCGCCGCTAGTCCACCTCCCTTCTTCCTCCACCTCCTTTCTTGGCTTTCCCCCTCCCCCCCCCAACCCTACACCACCCCACTCCCCGTCCATCCGCGCACTCTTCCCAATGCACCCACCCTCTTTATCCTTCCATTCCCGTCGTCCCCTTCTCGATTTACAAACCCCCCCTCCTACTCCTCCGCCTCTCCTTCTCCTTGAGCCTCCCGTCCGAGTGTGTTTATCGCGGATCTCTCTGTCTTCCCTCGTAGCTCCGCGACAAGTCTTTCTTCCTCTCTTTCTTTCCACTCGTTTTTTCTCCTTCTCCTTGCCGTTAGGAAATTAACTCAAGCACTTCTTTATCGACAAGCCCTTACTTTCTTGCTACTGCTAATTTCTCAGGGCTAGCAAGCGGGACAGTGCGTTGCTCGGTTCGTGTTCTTTGGGCGTTTCAGATGGGAACTAAAATCTCGGGAGGGAATGGGTTTTAAGGCATAAGTTCTTGCTCTTGGGATAGCTTAGCTTGTACTGCTCTAGGCAACATCGTTTGATTTTCCTTCTGCAGAAAAATATCCTTGCTCACAGACGACTATCTTCGGTTTTTAACATGTATAGTTGAAATGATAAAGAAACGAGGATATTTAAAGATCTTGATAACTCTTTTTAGGAGTCCATTTATTAATAAAGATTTTTCATAGGCAATCATTTGAATCATTGATGAAACATTGTAACCATTTGTTCGATTGTTTACTTTATATAGTCTCCTTCCATTTTGTGGAATTCAGACGCGATTTATGCAGTTTAAGGTCAACTATTAAACTAATCTTGGGTTGTCACAATGACTGCTTGTCAAAATACTTGAGAAATATCATATTGAATTCTTTGAGCGTGTGGTGCGCTCATTTGTTTTTATTCCAGTAGTTGACCTAATAGCTATTGCGTACCTGTGTCATTCAGCTGAATTATCACTGTCTTCGGGAGGCAGCTCTACCGTGAGGATTTTTGAAATATCACTTGCTGGGGGTCATGGTTACGTCGTCCACGCGATGATTGCATTTTCTTTTTCTCCATCCCACTTCGCTTTCTTGAAGTTTCGCTCGGGAATTGTTTTGTTTAGTACGCCCTCGAGGCCTCCATATAGCCTCCCCTCCCAGCGTCCTTAAAGTCGGCGCCTTGTGCACCTCGACAATTGCTTGTGTCGGCGTTTATTTCCACGCAGTGGAAGTCACTCTGGCTCGTTTGCCGCCTTCGTCATCGCATTTCAGACGGGCAATCGATCACCAAGTGACGACGATACGCGATGACAACATAACCATTCCGCGAACACGACTTTCTGATAGGCGCGGAGAGACGAGGAAATTTTATCACATTTCATGGGTTTTGTGTTCCCTAAAGCAGCAATAGGGTGCATATTTCTTTGGGTTTCATAGAGATAAATTATTGAGTTTTGCGTTGTTGAACCTATCTACGCTCTTTCTAGGGTTATTATTTGCTTTCGCTTGTTCTAAGATATTTATTTTTATGTAGCATTGGAGAAAAGAAGGCATTGAGTTCATAACAATTCTCAAGCCTGATAAAAGTGAAATAGCATGGAAACCAAGTCTTCGTTATTTTTTTGGCCATCTGAATACGGTTATGAAAATGATGCTTAGTATTAAATGATGATAGAGCTATACGAACTTGTGGGAAATACTATAAATACATCACTACCTCTGTTGAAAGTGGAATCGTGCGTGTTTGTATTCGTCATCTGAGAATTTCTTTGCATCCCTAATATTTTGCTTTATCCTCCAAGCAATGATGACCCTTGGCCCATTGTTTTGCGGGCCAATCTCTCCTAAGCCACGAGGCTGCACCCCGGTGTGTATGTGTGAGAACGGCATTTCACCTTCTTCCAGCCCGAATGTTATGCACTCTATAATAAGATCTGGTGGAGTGTGACGTTTAAGCGGCCGCCCCCCTTCCCCCGGCAGCCAGTGGAGTGGGAGAGAGCCCTCTGAGCATTAGCGCGAGGAATCCCAAGTGCGCCCCACCCCACCCCTTCTCAAGGTGGCCCCCTCCTCCCGCTTTCAACACCGCGTCAATCCTCTCCCTCCGCTAGCCGCATCGGCTGCGGCGAGACGCGCCTTCCTCCTCCGAGGCGTGGGCACGGCTCTCTCGCCTCTTCGCCGGGCGCTAATCTGCTGCGATGGCAGGTTCTCCAGAGTGGCGCCTTCTGCCGGAACTCGTTTCGAGTAGGCATGGCTGCAATTAACCATGACAGCGGGGCGAAGTTGTTACACCCCTTTCGTATATGCATACTTTTGATTGAGATTTGCTTTCATGCGGTAGTGAGATTGTTGCTCAATTGGGTTCATGTTAAAAGTTTCAGCAATAAGGTTGTGAAGAAATAGGCTTTCACATATTTACGTTAATCTCACACGCGTACGCTATTTAATTATCCTTAAACGTATACCTTAACGAGGAAAGCTACAAAAATTACAGATAATGCCGCAGGAAGGAGATGGTTAGGAAAATACAATATATTTATGCAGTCGTCCGTGGTGTTATGTGCTTTATGTACGTGTTTTCTCTGCTTTCCTTTTCATTACTTAGCAATCTTTCGGATTAGTAGAGAAGATATTTATAAGAGAGTTTATATGATTATTTTGCCTCCCTCTCTTTTGGTCTCGCCGGGGAAGAATGAAATAAGAAGGACAAATGAGCATTACAGGTTTACAAGATGTGCCCGAAATTCAATGGCTGTACGAAGAAGTGCAAAACTTGATATCGTTCCTCATTATGGCTTCCCTCTTAAGGGTTCCATTGACTGATGATCGTGTTGCTGGAAGGCTTTAATCTTTTTTTCCACCCCAGGAACTTCATTCATTATTCATGTCAGCCGTCGTAAAAGGTCATTGAGACTTACAGATGTTGAGGTATTCAAGATGAATGAAATGTGTACGTCCGTTCCACCTTCCTCCCTCAATCTTAAAAAAATGTTAAATTTCCGCTCTGTTTTAATGGGCGCTTTTGTCCAGTTGAATTAATCACACGTTGAATACCCTTTTCACATGCAACAGGTGAATTAACTACTTTAATTCTGCCAAATTGCCGCCTCCAAACCACTAACAAAAAACTTAGTAGACGTAAGGTACTCAATTGATCAGTATTAAATACCTTTTTTTAGGTGGGAGGGATAATTTAAATACCTATTCTGTCGATATCAAGGGCGTACCGAGGATCAAAACTAGAGGGATGTTTGCCATGTTTGTTCAAGTTGTAGGTAAGATTTAAGCATGGAAAAGATGAATGAAAAATAGCATTTTAAGGAAACCGTAACAGCTATTTATTAGTTTTAAAAATGATTTGCTTCAAAAATTATTATTTTCCTTAAATACATTTGCGATTTTTTGCTTCTAGGGGGGTGCAGCTGCCCCCTCGTGCCCCTCGCTGGGTACGCCCATGGTCGATTTATGTATAATGGTTCCTTTGCACTCCAATTTTACTGTAATTTTAATTATTTTCACTCCCAAAGATTAAATTTTGTTCCTCAGGATTTTCTAAATCCCGGCTCTGAAATCCAGCCTCCTTCCACTCATATTTTATCGTAAAATATTATATGCATCGGGTCGATTTTGTCACGGAAGTCACTCGTGTGGGTATATGGAAAAATTCTCTCAACCCTCGAATGGGAAAGTTTATAGGACACTTTTTTTTCCAAGAAGCAAACCAGTAGCTCGGATTAGTTGGACGGGCATGTCTGTTGCGTCCCCGTACCGCGCTACCGTGGAGACTATCCTAAGCGCACCGAATGCGGGCGGAGGGAATGGGTGAGAGCAGCTTGTGGGAGCAAGTTCTGGAAAGGGGTGTGGGTTGAGAGATGTCGGATGGCTAAGGGAAGGGCGGGGGGGCCTGGAGCTGTTGAGGACGGGCGGTCCGGTGGGAAAAGAATGGATGGCGAGAGCCAAGGATTTAAAGTCGTCTCAGGCAGTGCCACAGTCTCCCCAACCCCGCAGTGCTGCCCTCTCTCCCCCATCCCCATCCCTTAGACTTGGCTTTTATCATTCCCCTCCTCAGCATCCTCCCAGACCCCACCCCTCACTTTCAAAGTCCCAACCCCCTCTCCCCTTTCGCCCATACCCAAGGCCCTCACGCTACACTCACTCACTCCTCGCCCTCGTCGCGATGGCACCGAGCCAAGATATCTCTTTACCCCCCCCCCTTCCCTTTCCCGCTTGGATTTTTTTCGTTTTTGCCCCCCCCCCCCCCACTACCCTCACTTCAGTCCTTCAAAGTCTTTATGTGACACCCTTCCTTCTCCGCCCACCCTCGCTCGCCCCATGCATACTGACTCTCGTGTCCTCTTCTCACGAGTAGTCCTTTCCACCTCATTCCTCCCTCTTCTCCTACTTCTTTTTGCGTTGCTGTCCTCTTCCTCCTCGTCGTATGTTTTTTTCACCTTCTTTTCGTGTTTCCCTTCTGTTTGGTTGTTGAATTTTGGCGATAGCAATTGATCTTACGTGGCAATAGTATTTGGAAAATTAGTTTTGATCACAATTTTAGGATGAATATTTTAATAGAAAAATAAAACGTTTCTATCGGCAGGAATATTTTCACCCCCACATATTTTGAATAATATTGCCACCTGTGTCATCGCGCGTATGCCTTTTTAAATGCTCACATGATGTCGGTACATGAAAACCTACTAGTGCTAGTGTCGTCATTTATTTATATCCGCAGTGACACCATCCATTGCTTTTTCGATTGTGCTTATATTTGACCCTTGATTTTCAAGTTTACCGGGATTATGTCTTGCGTATATTCAACGTTTTAATGGTGGGTCACAAGCCGCTATTAATTGATTCCAGTTTCTTTAAAGAACGAAACCTATTTTGTATTGTAGGCTCTTGCTTCAAATCAGAGATAGTATTGATTTAATAAAACCATTGGGCGGCTCCAGTTGTATATGTAGACACCTACTTCGTCCCAAGCAAACTCCCTCTTTTTCTCTTTCTTATCATGATACTACCCTCTCCTTGCGTGTACACCGGAGAATACAACTGTCGAATTTGGGTACCCGCCGTCGCGCTGTGTCGTTTTTCTTTTCTTTTGAGCGCTCCTTCGATTGTCGATTCGGGGACGAGTTTTATTGCTCCCGGACGGTGTAATGTGTGCGTACGTTCTCCTCTCCCTCTATTGAGTAAACCTCTCTCTCTCTCTCTCTCTCTGTGTCCGGATCCCTTCGCCCGTCCGGCAAGTGGGAGCGAGCCTCCGGAGTTGACATGTATGAAATGATTCTATTTCTCTTCCCTTTCACTCGAGGTTCCACCGTCACTCCGGAGCGTTCGTGCATAAATATGCATGGATTCGCGGGATGTGCGTAACAGGTTTCCCGGAGAGGTGTTTTCCTTCACCGTGATAGTAAAGCGAACGTGTTGATCGTGACTGTCCGAATGAAAACAGGTAATGGATTCCCTTTTAACGATCCCTTGCTTGGGTTTGGATTTTCTGTTGGAGAATAATATAACTGTCGCGCGCGAGGTAAACATTTTCTTGGCCGCTTACCTCGAGTGTGGGCGATATTTTTCATCTCGCGATATATTTGAACGAGTGAGGCATGCCGTGATCCGAACATTATTCTTCTTGTCGCCGAGATGTACGTACGATCCTTATCGGGCTGCTTACCTGTTGTCCTATTGTTGCTGGACTATAGTGGTACGGCTAGCGCGTGGGTACGCCCATATAAGATGTTCACCTTTGGCATTTTCAACCCCTTCTCTGTAGGTTCTTGCGAAAGTGTTGAGCAACATGACAGACTGCTAGTCGCTACAAACTGACTTGCCCATTCGCCTCTTGCAAATAGGATGGTTTCATTGATATTATTGGTGGTAATTCACTATTTTATCACGTACAACGGATGGTGATCAAATATCAAGGAACTTATTATTATTCTCCTCGTACCCCTGCTTTTTTTTCATTTCACGGCTCTCGCTTATTGCGGTTTTTAGAAAATTATTGCTGCAAAGAGTTTCCTGAGCGAGTCAATTTTATTTACTATGAAATAAATCAAATGTATTATTACCTTGGTCAAGCCCGTGGACTTTTTTCACCTTTAGTCAAATAGGTTTTTATAAGCCCACAGTGTCTACCATTGTCCGTTACTATTGCGTTTGTCTCTTCACACCTTTGGTCAGTCGAAGAAGGTTGCCTACGCCTAAGGATATTGATCCTAAGGCGCGGACAAGCAAGATATTTTATGAAGACTATTAATTTGTTATTGTTTTTAACTGATCGGAATGCTAACAAGGGTATACGCGGCAACCTTTTGATGTTTGATAAAATTTAAAGCCTGTATCCATTGACGTTATTCGTCCTGATGTTCTGCAAACGTAATTCTTCCAATGGGTGCGTTAATTCTTCATACTATTTTTCATATATAACACATTTATCATTCTTATGAACGAATTAATGCGTTTGATCGTCATGGAGAACTCCTCTTTGCAAGCATATCCTTGTTTGCACGGAAGATTCCGAATCGATCATGCAATTTTTTTTTTACCTTTCAGAAAGGAACGGAGACGGAGGAATTTGCATTTTCGTACGTGTAAAGCGCTTCGGAGCAACGCGAAATAAATTTCTCCCGCGGCGCCGTCGTCAACTGTTTCCCCCCTCTCTCTCGGTCGGAGGAGGGAGAGAGAGGTCGCAGGGAAAGGGGAGAGTGGGGAGGGCAGTTCGTAAGGGGGGTGGGATGGGGTATTCTCATCATCATCTTCGCGCATGCGTCAATTCCGCTGACTCGACTGCCGGCTGAGTTTTGCAAACGATGAATGGAATCGGAAGGAAGTGTGGGCGTGGGAGGGGAAGGGTGGGTGGGTCGCGGAGGGGTGGGGGATGGATGTCGGCGGGAGGGGAAATGCGAGTGTGGGCCGACGCGCCTTAAAGAGGTCTATCTCTCGCGGCGGAGGAATAAAAAGTGAAAACTTGGTCATCGATCAGCGGAATTTGTTATCCCTCCCTCTCTCTCTCCCGCTCTCTTTTTCGAAAAAGCGCGGATTCCCCTTCGCGAGAGAGAGAATCGTTTGCGAGTAATTGTCGGGAGAAAGCGGGGCTACGGGATCGAATGGGGCGCTCGGCGATGTTCTTATGTTTTTTTATTTCGTCGGTTGTTTCACTCGCGTCGAATGGGCTGTAATTTCGGGAAGGGTTCCGCTATGTTATTACCGAGCGTTTCCGCTGTGCGTTTTTATTCCTTTTGTGTGAATGTCTGTTTGTATCGAGGTGTGGTTCGTAGTTTGGAGGATTCCGCCTTTCCGATACGAATGTCGGGGTTGTTTACTTTCCTGTGCACTTTCTCGTTGCCGTAATTACGTTGTATGATTTTATAATCTCTTGTGAATTGATTTTTCTTGGATAGGGGGAAAGGCATTCCCCTTGAGTACTGAGTTAAATTAGTACCATTTCATGCGTTAAATGCAGAGCAGTCTTTATCCGGGGAGATTATAATTTCTGCGTGCTTGTTCCATGAAGTTATTTCTTTCACGAAACGCATAGCCTTTCAATTTCAAACATAAATGCTAATTTTTCAATTACACTGCCGGGAGCTAGGATTTAAAGATGTATTGAAGAAGTAGTTTAGGAGTTCACATAAATATTTTTATCGCTTATTGCCGGATGCAAAAAGAATAACTTTTAGGAGCCTTTTCCATCGAGGAAATGGCTGGTGCTTTGCTTTTCGAGTAATTTTTAAGTTTCTTTGAAATGTTGTGTCATAAATTCCAGTTACAAGGAGAGGTTGCTAGTAAATTTGACGATTTATCGCATGCATGTTTCCTCAAAATAGGGTACAAGAAAGATTTGCGTATTATTCAGCAGAATGATGTTAAGTTTTTACCTTAGGAAATATGTGACTTTATATAACGCAGTAAAACCAAGCAGCTCAATATGGAGCGAACCATGAATGTACGATGTGATCAGGGATATAAAATTGTGTGCTTTGACGGATCCAGCATTGATGCGTGTTATTCGATTGAAGTTTTAAACCCGGTAAAAAATAACTCTTATTTAGGGGCGTAACTTTGCCATATTAGAGGCCCCGAGCTATAAAGCATAATGCTGTTGATACATCGACAAGTTGCGGTGTCCGATTGAGCTTGAGAACGAGTAAAAAAAAAACATTCCTTTCACGGGCGTATCTTCGCTAAGTAAGTGGTTCAGAGCCATAAAGCTTACGCGCCACCCCTATACACTCATAAGGCCGTGGGAGTCATCCCCCTTGAGAAGGATCTTTTCATAGTTATACAAGCTATTATTAAAGAAGCCGTTTGTCGGCGGGTGTTAATCGGCTGCCGAGTGTTCCCACCCCTCACGGCCCAACCGTCTGGCCGTGTCCATCCACCTCCTCCCGTTCCAGCGGCTCGTTGGTGGAAGGAGGTCGCCTCTGTTGATGCGAGCGCGAAGGGCGGAGGAAAAGCGGTGGCTGATGCTCTACCCCCTCCCTCCCCTGCGACCCTATTCCCATCTCAAAGGCTTTCTCATCCCCTCCCGCGGCTTCAGACACTGCGCTCCCTCTGGTCCAAAAATTTCTCTCGGTATTCCTTCAACTCCTCTCCATTCTCATAGCGTCTTATCGTGAGTCGAATTCTCTCACATCACCACATCCACAGTACGTTCATCAACAGCTCCGAGGGCTGTCATTAAAAATTGGTGTGAAAAAATGTCTCTTAACCTCGTTTTAGTTCACTTTTGTTTCTAATGAAAAGTCTCAAATTAATCGTGATATCCCGACTGCCTAAAATAGAATGGTAGTCTGCGTAAAATTACTTTCGGTTCCTGTTTTAATTTAAATGAATAGCACATCGAATGTTCTACTAATGTAGTAGCTTAATCATACGCTTCGTCGTGCTGATGTGTTTTCTGACTGTTTTGGGAACCCTATTCAATAGCTCTTTATCATATTATTGTTCGCGAAACTCGTAAATTATTCTTTAACAGGGCTATTACGGTACATGCTCCAAGCCAAATATTATTTAAAAATAACTTTTAACTTTTGAATCAGTCACTAGCGTATCATAAACTAAGTTGAGTGTCATAATTTTCTCCCTTCCTTATTTTGTATTTACTGAAATTTGGAGCGTGGATTTCGTTATTTCTTGACTCATCGCCTTAGATATCTTGCTGGTCATTATCAGAACTTCGTCATCCTAGCGTAAGGTTCTTCTGGAATGTTTTAGGCATTTCCTTTCGACTAATCGGATTCTTGTTTATCTTTAGTGCCGTAAATGTGCATCTTATTTTCGTGCAGTAGTCAGCAGTTACTCTCCGTCAATCTTGCAGGTTACTATCTTTCTTTCGACATGCTGGATGATAGCCAAAAATATGTTGTGGCCCGCTCACGATGAATAACAGAATGTGTGCGTCATCGGGATGACGTATATTTACTATTCGCTTGGGCTGTGCAGCCTGCCTATTGTGTAGGCTATGTAGCCCCCTCTAAGCCTTTCCTTTTCAGTTATCTCTCCTACCCATCCCAAAGTCTGCCAACCCCATCTCCTCCACGGAGACTCACTTGCCATTCCGCACAGCTCTCGTCTCAAACCTCCCCCCCCCCTCCAGAACTCTCCATTCTCGAAACCCCTTTCAGAGAGCAAAGACACCCACCCTCTGACTGCACGCACCACTTACCCCATCCCCCAGACGTCTTCTCCCGCCCCCCCTCGTCCCCTTCACCGCCCCCGAGAACTCGGATCGTCCTTTCCTCATCCCCCTCCCCTCATACCATTGCCTATTTCTCTTCTCTCCCCCCCTCCCTCCTCCCGTTCCCAGAGACGTCCAATTTCCTCAGCATGGCAACGCTGCTGGGAGGAGTGAGGGAAGGAGGGAGTAGTTGGAGGAAGGGGTTGTAAGTTCTCTTGGCTGGGTACGCACTCCTCGGAGAGGGTAGCTTTTGAGGATGAGGGTTTGGTTTGAGATGCATCGAATCGGTCGTGAAGGACACTATAAATTATCTCTCGAATGTGGAGATACTTTCGTTCTGTCAGCATTCGGGTGAATGAGATGTTTAGCGTTGACAGATACGTAAATATTGTCACATTAAGAAGCTTTAAGCTGAAAGGAATGCAATTGGAGCGTGCTCAACGTAAATTTTGAAGGATGGTTTGACCGTTCGAGCGTGGTCAATATCTGTTACGGATCTGCACCCTCGGAAATTTATGTGAATAATGTATTTATCTTTCGATATATCATGGTAGTGTGTAGCTTATAAGTTAAATGGTGAATCCCTTCCGTCATAATTGTTTCTAGTTATTTTCTACCATTCATAATTTGTTTTACAATGTCAGAATTCATTCGAGTAATTTTTAATGTATCTCAAGTTGTAGTGTAATTACGGCAGAAAAATACTATTCAGGAACTTATTAGCAGTTAGTACGATTTTCACGGGGTCAACTGAAGTAGTTGAGCAAAACTGCTGATTCACATTCGCTATATCCATAAATTTCACCCCGTTCATTTGAGTTAATCGCCGTTGCAATGTTTTATCGTACCTTGGTTAGCTCAAAATGGTCTCAGTAGTTTCTCGTGATTATTTACGAAAAATAATCAACTATCTTTTCCCCGCGTAATCAGAGTGCGTGAACTCAACACCCCAAAAAGTATCAGTGAGGTCAGACGCTCTGGTCTGTGGCCGCAAGAGTGAGGTCATATTCGGTGCCCGCTTTGAACCCGGCGGCTACCATGTGGGCGGTAACGGGTTCTTTTCGGTCCCTTACGTTGGCCAGCGTGTACCTCACTCTCAGCTACGCGCAAGGACACTTGCAGTAAGCTCTCTCTTCAGTAATTTTAGCTTATGCTGCATCTTAACCCTTTGCTCTCCCTCTTCACCCGTCTCCATTGTCGTCGCTGGACATGCTTTGATCCCCTCCATTCTACTCCACGCTATGTCGCCTCTTCGGATTTACGCGGCGAACCCTTAGACCCTGAAGGCGGTGGGTTGATGCCAGGGGTCTCTCACGAGCTCTTGTGCCCTCTTAGACCCGTCCGCACCCCTAGAACCCTGTCCCCCATCTGTGTGATCCCCCCCTCTGTCTTGACAAAGGCTGTGCTACACCCTTCTCACTTAGGTGTTCATCCCCGACTGTATTCATCACTGCTTGTCCATGTTCTCGTAGCGTTGCGTGTTCATTCTTGCAATTTTGGGGCGCTCTTAATCTAATATCTTGCTAGATTTGTGTGTATACCCATGTTGGACAAACGAGGGCAAATTGATCTTCCGTGGCCAGCTTTGGTTGACATGACGGTAATTGACGACATCATCCAAATGCGTACCTGGGTTTCTGCTTGGGACAAATGCCGACAAATTTATCTCATTTGGTTGGCGTGAAGATAATTAAAGGTATCTGTCAAAATGCTGACCCGGGCTGCTACGATATTAAAATTAATTTTGGATGTCCCTGAGGACCAACTTGAAAGTTGTTAATGCTCTGATTTTATGTTCTGTCTGTTGCTGTACGTGGAACCGTGTGTTGCTGGGGGAGGGGGGGTTGGCATATGGTCATATAGGGCGAAAAGGATGCTATATGTCAAAGAAAATATGAACTGCGTTTTTCAAGTGAATAAAATATTGTTACACTTAAAACAATACTTTAACTAAGTCTCCACTGATATCTTGCTTATATTTTTTTGCTTCCAAGAGTGTGTTCTGGCAACTACTCGATATTTTATATCAAATAGAAGCAAGAGTGTAGGCCCGGTGTATAAGTGATTAAAGTTTTTTTTAGTGACGTTGGCCAGTTATGAGCTTATTTAACCTCTGGGATTTGTTCAAACAGCTTTGTATAGCCTAAGTTTTCGGCAGTTTCCACTCCCATTTTTTTCAGACAGTCACACTGTTGGCGGAAGATAACTCTCCCTTTTATTTTCGCTCGGGAGGAGAAAGTTGCGGTTTTAATTTTAAAATGCCGGCATTTAAAGCACCGCTCTAAGTGAAGAATGCCTTGCAGCAGGGCTATGAGTCTTCCCGGCAGGCTTATACATTGTTCCACTCCTCTCTCTCACGGCAATTTTTTTTCTGTGTTGCTACTGAAGAGGTCCACTCTCATAATTGCTTGCCCATCATACTCCCCCACATCCCTTGCAATTTCGCGGATGGAATAGGCGGCGGAGGGCTTGGTTCGACGAAGCACCGATTAATATCGGGGAGAAATTTTTCCCTCACTACTGCTGTTACGTACTCCGTCCGCTCCTCTTCTCTGTTGTGGTTTGGAGTGAAAGCAATTTGCAGCGCGCTCTATCTGCCCGGGGCCACCCCAGCCACTCTCCCCGCGCTCTTCCCTAACCCTTTCGCGACTCCCGCACCCCCTTATTGCCGCACCCATACTCTTCCACCGCGGCACGGAATGCCGCACCCATAAGGGGGAGTGGGACGGTGTGGGAGACATATTTGAACTGTCGTTTCGGCGTTGGAGGTGGTATCGCGGGTCGTAATTTTACCCTTGTTTGTTCTCTCCCTCCCAGCAGCTTTGCTCATGTGTGTGAGTATCGCATGATTGCGTACGTAGTCGGATGCCTGCGGGTAAATGGGTTGCGTTGCCATGATGTGGCTATTTTTGGGCGTGCGGACGCGGAGTGGTGTGAGGTGTGGGGGTGCTCATGCAGGAGTCGAGCCTGTTTTCGCGTTTTGGGCCATAATATAGGGAAGCCTCCTTAATCTTGCTGTCCTTTTTTTTAATGCGGCCGGTGTAATTACGGCAGTGTATTTATTCGCGTTGTAATCGTTGCGTATACTGCTGGTGCTGCGGCTATACTCGCACCTTTTTGCCTTAGACTTAGATGCATTTGTTTCTCTCCTTTTAGGTTTTGGTTTATTTTTACCTTTTAGGTTAACAATTTAAAATGGTATGAAGTCCAACTCGTTTAGGCGGCATAAAATTATTAGCTGAACCGTGCTACCCGATATTCCAAAATTGAATATTATTTCACTTTTATGAGTTGAAAAAAGTGAACAATGGAACGTATTTATTTCTAATAAATGATGAAATATTAATTCCACGATGGGTATCACCTTCTGATCATTTTATGGGTGAGTATCATCATCATTTTCATATTCAGAGGAGTAGAATATACCTTCCGAAATGCCTGGTGGTTATTTTCGTATAAATCCATCAAACGGGTGATGGTCGCTGTTTTGTTGTATTATTGGTTTGATAATGGTGCAATCTTTCATGCAATAAATCATAAATAATTCATCAATTATAGTTCAGTCCTTCATTAAACCACCAATTGGTTGGTTTAATGTGATCAAATTTCCTTCGCTTGGAGTTTGCGCCTGAGTTTTCACAAATATAAGTGCAGCACAAAACAACTATATCCATGGGACATTTCTGTAAGAGAGTTGGGTTATCTGACAGCCCTTCCAACATCGGGTCATCCCCTTACAATGCCATCATCTCGCGTCCTATTCTATACCAGTAACCCTCGGCGGACTAGCACTTTTTTCCCACCTCAGTATGGTGGTCACCTATTTCTACCTATCCTCTTCTTCCCTCTCCTGTATCCCTCATTACAATTCCATCCAGAGCTCGGCCCTTTTTTCCATTCCCTTCCTTTTGTACCTGCACCTCGGAAGGCCACCTTGCCTTCCCCGGCTACCACCAACCCTTTGTACATTTTTTTTCCTCTCCGTATTGGGGCGGGGAGTCGGCTTGGCCATTGGCCGGGAGTAAAACGTGTGGGATCTGGAAGGTTTGGCATTCGTGTGTATAGTTGGAGTCGGGTCTCTCTGCTATGCGACGGGGTGGATTATGGGAGAGAATGGGGAAGAGGGTGGTGGTGTGTGGGACTAAAAAAAAATGATAAAAAGGGACTGGAGGAACACATTCCCTCCGCCCCCATATCCTCTCTGCCCCGTTCCCTACTTAAAAACTCTACGCGGCTTATATCCCTCTCTCTTCGTCCGAGTTCTCGGGCGACCCCTATGCCAGAAATTGTTCCCCCTTCCTCGTTCGGGCACCCTACCACTAGCCCCCCCAAAATTCCCACCCCTTACAAATATATCCCATATTTCCCTCCCCCCACTCCGCTTTCTATAGTTAGGTCTTCCACGGCCCTTTGCCTCCTGTCCTTCAGTTCCCCTTCCTCTTGACCCTCCCATTACCCCTCTCGTTTCCTCCCCTCCCCTTCCAGCCTGACCCGTTCGCCCCCTCCTCAGACTTTGCCCCATCATTTCTGCCCTCTCCGCCCCCTCCTTCTGCCCCATCTCCCCCTTCTTCTGACGCACCATCCCCTCTTACGGAACACCCGACCCTCTTCTAGCCAACGAATTTCGCCCCCACTCCGGTTTCTCAATTTTGTCTCCCTCTTTCCCCCTTTGAGTCTCATACTCTGTCCCCTTTCATTTCGACCCTCTCCTCCGCTTTCTTGTTCACTTATGCCACCCCTTAACCCTCCCTCACCGTAACTGACCCCTTCTCAGGCTGCGTCCTCGACGGTATAGTCTAATTCTAGAGATCCGGGTTCGAATCCCGGTTGAAGCAAATTAATTTTATTCTAGTGGCCCATTTCCGAAGAAGCTTTCTGAAATCCATGTCTCTTTCTGGTTTATTTTTCAGGTTCATATGTTAATAATGTAACGTCAGTGGTCCGATTTCATATTAGGTCCAACTGTACGTCTAGTAAAGTGTACAAATGGCTAAGGGACACAATCGTGTATATCTGACCCGTTTGTGGTTTTTCTTTGTTTTTTTCATTCTTCAAAATATACTTCAATGATTCGTGTAATTTGTGGTTTTGAGCAATAACATTTGTTTCGAATGGAGGTTGCCCATGAGTTCGCACAAATATTATAACAAAACAAAACAGATTAACGGGCCATAAAAGTTTGCGTCAATGATCGATGCTTGTCTTCTCTCTCTCTCTATTTCATGCCCTACTCAGCCCCTTTCATTTCGACCATGCCGGACCATCATCCTTCGTTTCAACTTCCCTCTCCCTCCCACATTATCGCCTAAAGGCTCCACTTGCTTACTCCCCCCTCAGGCATCTGCTCTTCCCCATCACGGCCCCCATACCACCCTCCGCGCCGAAAAATAAACCACCCTCTCTCCCTCCCCCTCGCAATTCTTCCCCCTCATCCTCTCCTGGCCAGTATAACCCCACCCACTCTCCTCTCCGTGTCTTCCTCCCCTTTTCTTCTGCCTCGCTGGCCATGTTTATGACCGTATCTCACCCTTCCCGAAAAAGGACGTGCTTGCGCTTCGGCCAATTAAATTTTACACCGACCGCGCTTCCTTTTTCGGGCTAACAAACTGTTGATGTGTTCCTCCGTCCCGTTGTTCCCTTTTCATTGTCGTTCGAATCGATTCAATGATTCCCCGCGCCAGCATCATGTGAATCGACATTTCAATCACAGTTTCGCCTCCGATTATCATTTGAATCGGGTCCGGGGTGCTGCCCCTTCTGGTCGCGGATTTCTTTTCTGCGGTTGGGATTTTGGAGGGCAAAGGCCACGTGTGTGTGTATGTGAGGGATATTACTCTATAATAATGTTATCGCTGAGTTTACTTGCGTGCGGATCGAATGGAATGATTTTATGCATACGCATGGATGATTGGATATGCATAAAATATTGAAAGCTTTTATACATATGCAGTGTAAAATTACACCAGAGAATAGTAGTGAATGCGAGTTATATTTTTAAAACTTGTATTTTGGAATTGGTTAATATCGTCTAATAAAATTTTAAAAGTAGTGCTTCAATTTTATGCGTTTCTAAATTTTCATTTTGCCTTATAATAAAGATTTTTAAATGCTTTCGAAGCGACGATATTTGTGTTTGTGTTTTCTATCCAGGTGACGTATACCTCAATATTAGAGAAGCTACTTCAAATGCGTAGATTAAATCCAGTCAATACTTCTTTTGGTTCTCAACTCATCCATTTTAATTCATTGTCCACTTCAGTATGTCATGGGTGAATGGGTTGAGTATATTTTGTGTTGAATTTACTAATTGATTTTTTTTTCTGCAGGTGAGTAACCCGACGGTTGAGGAGATGTCGCTGGGACGAATGGTCAAGAGATCTCGAAATGGCCTCTATAATGGAGTAAGTGCGAATTCTCTTCTACTGGAGTTGAAATTTTTGTAAATATTTTCGTTTTTCTCGCTCGATGAACATGATTCCGTGGTTGCTGTTTGCGTATTATTCTCATTTACCTGTTAATTTAGAATGTCGTTTGGTACTTTTTAATCCTAATATATTTATATCTAATTTGAATTGGCTTGACTAACTGCAGTGGGTTGATGTTTTTCATCCAATGTGAGTGTTTGGGTTATGTTTGAACTAACAATTCCTATGGTGACTTGTGTTTTATTAGTAGTGCTCGCACATTTGGTTGCATTTTGATGAGTGATACAGATATCTTGGTAGGATGGTTTGAATTCCGAGCATTGGATTTCTGGAGCACGTCCAAGCCATCTCTGTCTGCTTAATCAATATCTGTTTGTTGTAGTAATACCTCTGAACTGCATTTTAATCCTTAGTAAGACGGAGTTTCTCTTCGCATTTTCAAAGTTTGTATTTGAAAGGAATGCGTTTGTTACGGAATGCCGTTGATATGTGCCAGATTTGAATACGAAAGCATTTTTTCTTTTGGGAATAGGTTTTTCAGCTGTGCCTGGTACAAGTTTGACATACTTACGGCGGCGTGACTTTCTTCCAGCTAGGGATTAAGGCCTTTTGATATCGCCCGGCTCTCTCGAGACCCTCTTAAGCCGCTGTCATTCAAGCCTTGCCCTGTCTCTTTTTTATCGACCAGGCGCGCAACAAATTCGTCGGCCCTTCTATTGGGTGGGCGGTGCATCGTGGCTCCTTGTCACCTGCAGTCGAACCCGGATATACACAAGTCGGGAGAAAGAGAGTGGGATTCGTCTAGTCCGTGTCTCGCTCTTCGTAGAAGTGGAAGGACTTCGTCTCGATAAAAACCGACCTTGGAGACCGCGAACACGAATGCGGGGAAGTTATTGAAACGACATGTGTTTGTGGATAAAAAGTTTATTGCTACTCTAATGAAATAGCGTTCAGCGATTCTCTTTCCGACAAGAAGGATGCGAAAATCCGGTTCTGGTATTTTTGTTACATTAAATAAGATTGGAACACTCGTTTGAAAAACTTTGTGATAACGGCAAATTTCATCTTACGAGTTTGGGAATTAGCGCATTCCAATACCGGGCTACCGTCTCGAAATCACACCTTGAAATGGAGGATGGACCTTGTTCAGCTGAAATAATCATGTGGAGAAAAAATCATGCGATATTGCGAAGGAACTGGGTGTTAAGGTGACAATTTTTACTGTTATGCGGAAGATGAAGGAAGAAATAATTGAAATGGTCAGGGAATGAGGAAGATTTCGAAAAAAATATTCAATTTGTCTTAAATCATGGGAATTGTCGAAGCATTTTGAATCGCTAATCACTATTTCACATTCACTACGTATTCCTAACGAAAGACAGATGAGTGCGCCTTAGTATAGGAACTGTTCCTCAGGAGGGGTTTCCGCAAATCTTCGAAAAACGCATCCAAAAATGTTCGCGTGTATACAGTAAACTCTCCACACCTCCAGCCTAGGAAAGGAAGCGGCGTAAACTCCCGTGAAGGGAGAGGAGGAGGAAGGTTGAGAGGCAGAAGGAGTGGTGAGTGGGAAAGGAGATTTGGAGGGAGGGAGAGGGAAGGAATGGCGTGGAAAAAGGAGGAGAGGTGGGTGCTAATGGAAGCCTGGAAGAGTAGGAAAGGAGAATTACGAGGGGGGAAAGAGAGGAGGGAGTCCTGGGGGAGGGAGGAGGGTGTTGGGCAGGGTCTGCTAACATCCGGCCCTGTCTCTCCCAGTGCGGAGGAGGAAGAGGGGAAAGAGGATTTGGGCCACGAGGCAGGAGGGGAGGGAACAGAAAAGGGGTTGGGGCGGGGAGGGGGTAAGCGCGTGAGAGGTTGAGATAGCGATAAAGGCGGTGGAGGGGGGGAGGAGGCGAGGCGGGCGAGGACCGTAGATAGCGTGAGGGAAAGAGCGGAGGAGTAGGAGGTGGAGGAAGCAGTGTAGGAGGAGGAGGTGCTTAAAAGGGCAGCGGAGGAGGAGGAGGCGCGGCTTGGAATGGGCTGGGTGCGGGGAGCGGCGCTTTCTGGGTGAGGCACGAGGATAGGAAGAGAGAGAGAGACAGAGTGCACGTACACGAATAATACCATAAAGGATCCTCAACTAGGCCTCTAAATATGTTGTCGTCCACTGCTCATTTAAATGGGTTCACAGAAGTCGCCACTCGCGTCGCTGACTCACAAATTGATCCAAGTTTCACGAGGAACTAAGGTATAATTAGGGGTGTCAACCTAAATTTGCATTCATTGTGACTTTTTTTATCAAATTCATAACTCTTAAATGCTATTCCTCGCAATTTGAAACATAATACTGCAAAATATTGGTAATCGGTGGATCGCATCGCACTCATCACAGTGCCGCGGGCATTTTTGGAAGACGATTTAAACGCGACCGAAGTGGCAACAGAAATCAGCCTGTAATGGAATGGAATTGGGCCTCGTCTAAGTCCCCTTGCTCGTGTATTAGCGTTTGTCCGCGAGGTTGTGTGAGTGAGGGGATAGTTCGCTCCGAATGTTTCGTGAGCCGCGTCTGCCTCGCTCGGGGGAGGAAGAGGAGGGAAAACGCTTTTTCTGAAAAAGAAGGGTAGATAATAGAGCGTCGTAGGGGTGGGGGTGAGGAAGACTGGCGCGGCGCTTGGGCGGCGGTAAGAGGGAGGGCGTCTGCTTGCGTGAATGCGGAGGGAGAAAGAGAGAGAGGTTGGTTTGGGAAGGCAAGAGATAATAGGGGTCGAAATGGGTAGTTGGAAAGGGAGGCGGCTTCGAAATAGGGGAGGTTGGTAGGGGAGGGGTTTGTATGTGGGTGAAAGGAATATTGCCGGGGCTTGGGGGAGAGAGAAGGGAACGGCCCTCTCCGAATGCGGGGTAGTTTGGCGAAAGAAGGAGGGGGTTGGGGGAACATAACGGGGAAGGGGGTGGTGGGTGGGGGGGGTTTGGGAAATGTGTGGGGTGAAGGGAGTGGGAAGACTCGAAACTCACGGCGTGACGTCATGCTCAAACTGCCTCTTCCCCTCTCTACCTCCCCCCCCCCCTGGTGGTGCTTTCAAAAAGCTCGGCAAAAATACGCACACATCTCCTCTTTACCTCCCCTCTGTGAGCGCTTCCATTTCTTTCTCCTTACCTCTCGTCTCTCTCCGAAATATTTTTCTCTCTTTTTTTAAATCCTTCTTCTTCCGACCCCGCCTTCCTCCCTTCAATTATCTTCCCTCCCCCGTCCGTCGCCTCTTTCTTCCCTTTACACCCTTGCGTCTTCTTGCGCTCGCTAAATTTTCGCCCACTCGACCCTCTTCCTCCGAGCGCCCACGCAATTTCCTTCCGACTCCTCCTGCTTTTCTTCCACTTCCTCCCTTTGGTCTGGGTTACGCGTCGGAGTTTACGATTACAGCTGTAGCTCTAAAGCGTTGTCTCATAACTATAGAAGTGTGCCAGTACACTTCGTGATGACAGAGTTGGAAAATTAAAGGAATTAATGTGGCGAATGATGTTTTCATAGAAGAAATATTTTCAATTCCCCTTCTTTGTGAGAATTTCAATTACATTTTGCCCTAGGATTGATACCTCACATGCAATAAACTGAAAAAATTCAAGATACAACAATATACTTCGCCTACGTTGCCGCTTGCGAAATAATCATCGATAACCACAGATTATTTATGCGTTCAAAGTTCAACTTTCCTTTTTTGGGACAAAGTTAAATTACATTTTGGCTTATGGAAGATACTTTATATGTTACAAACGGAAAAATTGCAATATATAACTATATTCTTTGTCTTCGTTCCTCAATCAATGTTGCCGCTTGCGTTATAACCATACATAATCATAGATTATTTCTGCGTTCAACGTTTAACTTGATGATAAAAATATGGATGGAATAATTATCTGTCACCTTCTCACCGTTTTGCATTGCTCTGCTGTCGCGGGTTACTCGCAGTAATCCAACGTAGCAGTTGACTGCTACAGAAGTCAGCTTGGGCGCGTAAACAAGGCTTTAAGGCCTCTCTTCTCTCCCGACCTTGTTCTTTTCCTCACCACTTGGCATTTCCTTCACCCAGTTCTTATCCCACCTCCGCCTCGTTTGCCGCTCCGCCTCCAACCCTTGGAAAACACCAATCTCTCCCCCCGTCCACGCCTCCGCGGGTCCTATCGAACACGAACCAAACATCGCTTTCGGGTCCATTCCGCTAATTGGACAACTGTGATTGGTGGCACTGCATGCTGTTTCTTGTCCGGACGTTCAGGCAGACCGACTGAAAAAGAAATATTGGCAGTTGAAGGAATTATTTTTCTAGTTTTGCGTCGCAGTAAGTCTCCGATCTTGGTCCTCATAACGTAGGGACTGTCTTCGTATTTCCCCGATCTGAAGGGCACTCTAACGGGTAATTAGTGTGCGCGCGTATTTTTTGGTGCGATTTCGTCCATGCAAGCCATTTTTACACGTTTTGTTGAGTTGGTGGCGATGTTTACGATTTTTCCGAGGTTTAGCCTGGTTTTGAACCAGTCGCAAAATAAGTAAAATTCACATTCGCGAAAACAAGATGCTCTAGTAATGAAGTGCTTGGTTATAAGAGAAGTTCTTTAAGTGTTCATGCGCCAATATTTTAAGGAGAAAAATTTAAAGCTCAGCCTCATAGTTTTTGCAGTTTTCCCTTATTGCTTGTGCTGTCATTTTTGCACGGTTTTATCAATGTGTTAATAATTGATTCCTATATTTTTCGCCGGGAAATTTTCTTCACTTCGTAATTTTAGAAAATTTTCTTTGGAAACTCGTAGTCAAAGGCATCGTATATAACGTATATCGAGATCTTACATCTATAATCTATCAATCACTGTAAGTACTAGATTGATGTGTAGTTACTTTTGTTTAAATTCAAAGCACTTCGTGACGTGTATGATTTCGCTCATATTTTCACATCGGTTGCCTGAATATCGAAACCTCACACTGAAATTTATGCTTCCGTAGGTATCGCTCGGAGCGATGTTTCCTCTCCGTGTGGCATTGGCAAACAACTGCCATTGCTTCTCGCCCACTCTGGTTGCGCAACACTGTCCGTTCCGGGAAATGTGTCCCCGCGGCCACAATGCAGCCATCGCTATGTCTCGCGCGTGGAGAGGGAAAGAGTTGTGTATTACAAGTGGGCAAATGAGTAAGGGAGGGACAGGATGGCGGGGGCGGTCCATGACGTTTCCTATGTTTTGTGCTAGGACGCACGATGTATTTATTGGCCTAGCGACACATCATTTAGTTCCTATTAATCAATAAATTTGTTGGAGACTAATTCCAGTATATTCCCAATTTTTCTATAATTTAGGATTATGTAAAATTGCCTGTTTATGCATTTTTTATATACCAACGCCAATTAATTAATAGAATAAAGAATTAGATGTCATCATGTCTAGCATGCATTGTTCAATTGTATACTAGTGAAACTTTATCTCCTTGAGAGGAGAATATTTGATAAATTAGCGTTACTTGCTCTATGATACAATATGAAGGTTGGTGTGCCAATAAGATTTGCAGTTCTACCATAGTCAACTAAGTTCGATTTGTGAAATATGAATAATAATAAGTGCTCCTTGATTTTAGTAATTTCATTATTTCTCTCAGTTTCTGGGTGTGGTTTTAAGGTCCACAAATCATCCAAAATTGTGGAAAACGTCGCAGATATCGTCGCGAATACTAAAAATTGTGCGAAAATGCAAAAAAGTAAACTAGTCTATAAACAATCGCAAAAATCAATTATGTGATAAAGTATGACTAAAAATTAGTTTGAATGCAACGTTAATACAATTCAACAGCTCCCTACCGGCAGTAGTGTGTGCCGAGGTGTATAATCGTGTGTGGGGGGGAGGTAGGCTGGAGCGAAAAGCGGGCGGGTAGCAGAGAATCCGCGATCCGGAGACGGGAATGAATAAATGGTTTCGAGTCCGCGGCTTTGGAGAGGGCACACACACCACGCAGCCTGCTCTTCGCCTGATCCGCCTAATTGGAATGTGTGCGAATGCACGACCGGACGCATGTGCGGAGGAGGCGAGGGGGTGCGGTGGAGGCGAGGGGGTGCGGTGGAGGCGAGGGGGTGCGGTGGAGGCGAGGGGGTGCGGTGGAGGCGGTGTAGTGCGGGGGCGGTAAAATTCCGTGCTTTAATTTTTCCCTAAGGGTCGAGCCGGGTTGAGGAATATGAGGGAGAATTTTTTTTTTTAATTCCCTTTTTTATCTATCGCGCTCTTTTTCCCCCTGCTTTCTTCCCCTGCGTAACGGGAGGGAGATGGAAGAAATGGGCCGTTCAAATCCTGCAAAATCCTCTTAATTGCCATTGTTCGCGTTATTTTTGGGCGGCGTGTAAAGGCTCAGTATGGTGGGCAACTGGCGTACGGCCCTGATGAATGCTAGAAATGAGTAGGCGATTGCAAAAATACCCGAAATAATGTGTTCATTCTCCTTGAATTTTCATTTTTTTTTCTAAAACTCGATTCATGAAAAGTACAATGGGCGAACTCTTTCTTCAATAAATGCGTTATAGACCATACATTTTTAATTTATATTCGTTCACGTTAATTTTAGAACATTTAACCGATAGATGATCATTTTTAATCTCCCAATATTGTTGGACGTTAAAATATATCTTTTATACGAACACGGAAGCATTGCAAAGTATTCGAAGTGAATACACATTTTCCGTCTTCAAAAGTTAGACGCGTTCTTTCGGAATTTCAGAGATGCGGCTCAGGGCGCAATTGGGATATTTTCTCATTCATTCCGACGAAGAGCTGGTCTTCACATCCCCAACCCGATAGCCATCTCGTCGTGTTTTTCTAAATAATACGTCGCTCGGTTTTAAATAGGGACCGACGTTATTTCTTCCTTCTCTCGGCGAGATTCATGCGAAACAGCGATTCCGCGGAAAGCATTAGCATCGGGGGTAAACCCGTGGTGGGAGTAGGGTGAGGGGAGCTGGCGAAATACCGTCGAGTCCCGCATTTTCCGCGGAGCTGCGCTGAAGGCTATGGTGAAAAAGGAAGATAAAGAGTGTATGGAGGGTTGCGTCTGGCTGCTCACGAGGGGAGAGGGTAAATGGGGGAAGAATATGAGAGAATAGGCTCACACAGTAGTCTGTTTTCGTCGTTGACCTTCGATGAAAAGATTGATTATGATGAAATTGATAGGGATTCTACTGTTTAAGAGCATCGACCATTATCGATCATAGTTTTCTTTCCAAACTTCTCGATGACTATTGATTGTTGTTAATCAATTTTTTTTTCAGTAAATTTTCCATTTCGAGTTTGCATTTTCGCTCATGCTATCTTTTACATTGAAGATATATTTGCCACGCCAACCTTACTAACCTTTTGGTCCTCTCTGATTAAGTTTATCTTTCATTTACGACCATTGCTACTACCTCTCGAATGTCTAAGTCAAAAGGCAATTGCTCTTAAAAACAAATCCATGTCGAATATCGACCACAATTCACGCTCGTCGTAAGAGACTACATAAAAGAAGTCGATTTTTTACTAACAATCTCATATTTTATGGCCAAAAACAGTGGTAATATTTTCCATTTATCTAGCCATCCCTAGACTCCATAGGCGCGGATAGGGGAGGAGAGAACTGGGGAAGGTGGTTGAGGGATGGTGGTGTCTGAGGAAACGAAGGGGTTTTGGGCGTGCGTTGGGTGGGGGAGGAGGAGTTATGTATGGCGTTGGGGTGGATGGCTGGGAGGAGGGTTGGGGGACTGGGAGGTTCGCAGCCGGATGCGGTAAGGGTGGGGTGGGGGGTTAACGGGGGCGGCTCTGAAGGATGGGTTGGGACGCACTGCATATTTCGTCCCCGCCGCACCAGCCCCCCCTCCCCTCCCTTCTTCCCTAACCTCCCCCTCTTTGCCCCATCCCCGCAATTATCCCCCGTCACGAGCTCCTAGTTCCTCCCCTCCCCCCCTCTGCTACCCGTTTTTATCACTCCCCGCACCCCTCCCCCTTCGCTTACTCAAGAGTTCTTGCGCCTCGCAGTAGAGGAGCTCACTTTATCGGCGCTGGGCTTCGTTCTTCCCTATCCTCTGCTGTCTCGTCGTTTCCCATTCTCTCGTTTGTCCTCTTTCCTGCATCTGTGTCTACGCGATACCCTATGAATGTCGACTGTCATGGATCATAGTTTAATTTTTCCAAATTCCTCGATAGCTGTAGATTCTTGTTTCTTGCTGATCAAAAGGGTTGAGGGTGAATGGAAAAGAAAATTGGACTCTCTCCAAAGTCTGTTTACTTCGTTTACCTTGTATGAAAAGATTGACTATTACTTTATTAATGATGAATGTGGAGCCACCGATAGGGTGCGTGGCTGGGGGATACTGTTTTTTTCCCAAACACTTTCTCGGCTATATTAATATGCTAGCACAACTACTTCTCAAGAAATTACGTGTTCCGCTGCCAACGACATTACTTCGGTCCAGCGGAACTTGCATCACTTCATACGTGGGGTACTTACGCCAGGTAATTTATTACGGCTAGAATCTCAGGGAAAATAACTGCCTGAATTTTTGTGTGTTTTTTCCTCGTCAAATAAACACCAAAATATCTATTTTCGCCTTCGTTTTCAATTCGATGGAATGACGCCCAAACTGCTGGCATTATTCTCATTACAATATTCTCCCATGACCGGGTTTTCAAATGTTATTTGTCTCCGTTCTCACTTGTGGAACCTTGTGAATTGTTTTCGCCCGACTAAAATGATCAGCGCAATCGATCGATGGTTCGTTTTTACCGTGTTACTTGATTTCCCTCTGTAAATTGCGCCTTTTCATGTGAACGCAGGATCATTTCTTCAGAAGGGCGATGTCGTAATAAAGGATATCTCTTTAGTCAAGGGGGAAAACTTTTTCGCGCTTTATCCGTGAATGTTTTCGTACCCGATGATCGTTTTCTTTGGCGCCCATCGGCGTGGAGGAAAGTGGGTCTAGCTAGCCCATGGTCAAATGGTAGTTACGTACTCGGGGACGTCCTTGGTGCTTGATTTAATGGTGACTGAATAGCTCGAAAGAAGTATTATGCGCTTCGTTGGAAGCAGTTCAATGCTCACGGAGTGTTGTTTTTATTTATGACCCACCAATCAGTTCTTGGGGAGCCACCTAATCACCTGAAACGGCCCTGGTTCAGTTAGTCGAGATGTTCTGTGCCTTTCTCTTCTCACCGCATTCTACGTTGCTAAACTACGACGCCACTCCACCTCTGATATTCCGAAGAAGTTGCCTTTAGATACTAGAAACGGTTCGAGGCTCACCCGCATCTCTAACTTACACCGAAAGCTGCATCAAAAGATCAGTTTAGTCAGGAAATAATAAATCCACTTATTCATCCATGGTTTTTAATTTTTTTATTACTCAGGTGTATGTATTATCATATTTCATGGTGATTTTTCTTCTAATAGTGTGTTGAATCCAAAAAATTGGTTTTTTGTCAGGGGTGATACACTATTTAGTAGGTAGCGTGATGTGAAACTCGAAAAATGCCGATCATGGTGTGTTTTGCATGTTGGGGAAATAACAAATAATTTAAAAAGTATTAGGAATATAGAGTGATAGATTTCACATTGTACTTTTGAGAGCATTGGAAGCATTATCAAGCGGATAAATCAAAATTTTCCCTACTTTTTTAAATAGTAAATTTGTTGAAACTAAATAAAAAGTAAACTTTTTTTTAGAAGAAAGTTTTTACCCGAACGGAGCAAATGTATGTAAAACAACACCGCATTATCAATTGGGACTAGTTGAACGAATAAAGCTGCGTAAATTTTTTCTCGTCAGACACCACCCCCGCCGAGAAATTTTAGCAGCACTGCAGATGGGAGGGAGGTCGTGGGGGGAATGGGTCGAGGCACGCATTTTGCCTGGGCGAAGGGAAAGAGGTGATGGGAGGAAATAATGCCCGGATCTCTCGGACGCACGCGGAAAGCCGGGGAAAGGGAGGCAGGAGGGTGTGGGGGTAAAGGAGGGTGGGTGGAGTCGCGTTGCCGTGGAGCGCGGATGATGTGTGGGAAGGGGAAATTGGGAAAGGCCGAGCGCGATGGCTATTCCGCCGGGCGAGGAGGCGGGGACCATCGCGCGCCGGGAGGGTCGCGCCCGTTGTTTGTGAGCTCGGCGTGGACCATCCCACTTCCACAACGCCCACCCCCCGTCGAGTACGCGACGGTTTACATGTCCGCCGGCAGTGGGCGGAGGCGTCGCGTTAAGAGGCACATCAGGATGTGAAACGCGTGGATGAATACGCAGCTGCCTTAAGGGCTCTTATTGCTTGAGGGACTACCCTGGAATAGTGATTAATTTTGATAGAAAGATATATAAGAGGTGAATTAGCTCCTGTTACTATTACATCTACATAATACTTTGCCAACCACTTCTAGGGTGTTTGGCAGGGGGTGATCAATCACCAACATGCAGCATACAAGAGCCACCACGTGCACACCGCAAGGTCATAGAAATATTTATTTCACCATCGAAAACGGCACAATGGCTGGCCGTTTACTTAAATAAATAATAGCTAAAAGATAACACAATAAACAAAAACTAACAGAAAACAAAATTTTTGAACTAAAGAAGGGGCAATATGGATTAGACAGATTAGACAGTGAATTATTCAAATGGCATTTTAAGGATTTGTAAATAGTAGCAGAGGAAAAGAGGTCCAGGGAAGGGATTTTTGAGGCCGTGAAGTTAAATAAGGTCGGGATTCGGTAGAACAGAGAGCATTGAGAGATGTAAAGACTGAATCGCGGAATGTGAAGCAAATTACGCATAACAGAAAAATTGGCGTGCATATTTATTGTACATATTAATTGTATCCATCCACACTGTTATCCTCCCGTATTACCATCTTCCACACCAGCATAACTCAACAAAATTCTGTCGGAAGGTCATTTATAAGACAACTTGTAACGCGAGGAGAGGACAGGATTTTGCCCTAATTTCGACTATAAAGAAGAGCTATGGTGAGGAAACAGCGGTTGTTGTAATAATATTCGTAATAATTTTGCTGTTTTGCTCGTTGAATTCTTGCTGCCTGATATCATAGCATATTCTCTGGGGCGGAGAGTGTCTCGGAGGAACTCTCATCTTCCTGTTAGTCATCCATCCCTCCTCAGCCGAAAATAGGCTCCATCATCATCCCCCTTCTCTTGGTACGCACCCCGTTTTCACACCCTTCGCCCACACCCAATCCGCGCTTCTCGACACAAACCCTCCCTCCCCGAGAAACGTTTTGACACCTCCAGTCGTCTGCTTTCTCGAAACTCATCGGAAAACTTGAAATTCTTGAATTTAGAAGTGCTTTTTATTATAGGGAACATTTTTAAACCTGGACAATGATGGTCAAAGTTTTGTTGGAATACCTACTTCTCCTCAACCCCTAGGACAGGTTGGAGACAATGACCTCTAAGAAAATAAATCAAGCTAATTCTTGTTTTGATTAAATGAATAAGCCTGCTAGATGGGGAAAATATTTTGATACTTTCAGTATTTAGTATGCAAACATGCAAATGCAGGTATGACAGATTTAGTTTTAACGTGGAGAACAAGTTTTAGAGGGTTTTTTCCTGAGATTTGGAAATGATCTTTCCCTGTTTCATAATCTTTTCTTAATTTTCTTATCTTCATTATTGTGGTTATGAATGCGATATTATCGTGCGGAAAAGTGTGTGTAGTTTTTGATCAAGGTCTAAATTTATTTTGATTTCGTTCTTGAAAATTAGAATGTTTTGATTGTAGCGAGGAGTGGGCACGATCGGTTTTTTGGTGAATGGACGAAGGGATGAATGGAGTTGATGCCCATCGGCAAACTGATTTATGGCCGTGATTACGAGCTCGCCTCTCAGTGTGGCTCTCGCCTCTTCAGGGGAAGAAAGATGAAGAGAAGGATATATCCTTGCTCGAATCTTTTTTTTTTTCTTTCCACTTCTCACCGCCGCGCCCACTGGCGACCGTTTCCAATTCGCACCCCCGGGGCGTCGAGACTCGCGTCGGCGAAGCGGCTTTGCTTCGTGGGTGAAGCAACTGTTCTTGCTAATCACCTCGAGGCGAAACGGTGAGTGAGTGAGGGGCATGTGCGGTTCGGTTTAAAGGCAAAGGTTCGATCCGCTTTAGAAAGATGACTTCATCATAATGGCTGGTGGATATCACTCGCCTAACTAGAATGCCACTGCGGTCTAAAAAATTGAGTCTTTGAAATAATTGGATCCTTGTTAATCTAACAAAGTATTGCAGGCATAATTAGTTTCACATTTTGCGAGTATACTTTTTGGATTCACGAAATATAATGAAAAAGCTACTTACCACATTCTATACTGCATTCTTGACCATGGATTATACCTAGTATAAAAACTGACGAAACTAAATTTTCGATAATAAAGAAAATGTGTGTAATGTGCAAAGTGAATTTTTCTTTCCCATTTATTGATTCCTTTTGAAAAATTTGTTTTGCGATACTCATACGTTTTACATTATGTATTTCCTTGCTACAGCCAAATGAATGACCCAGTTTTTTAAGAAGAGAATATTGGCTATGTTCATATATTTTTATTCGTCCATTGGAAGAGCTTTTTAGCATTTCGCCACCAGTATTGTCGCTCAAAAGGCCTAAGTTCAACTGTGCCTTTGTTGGCTAGATGTTTTTATCTTACGAGATCTTTGTATTGGGCAGGATTATGTTTGTCCTTGCCATTCCAGTTTTTATCATTCTTTGTTAATTTCTTGTAAGGCGGCACCGTCTCTGACTCCCCTTCATTCAACACCGCTATCTATCAGGATTACAGCGCTCGGGATAATATTCGGGGTAATTCATTAGATGCGTGAGAGGAGACCGCTGTGTATAGAGTCGGGTCCATTTTCAGAATCCCTTGTGATGTTGTCGCGGCATTACAGCCGAACAGAGTGGGCGATCAAGATCTTCTCCATTTTCTGCGGTGTCGCGGACGTGTGGACCCGTGTCTTTTCTCTGCAAGATTCTTCTCACCCGCTCCCCCGCAATTATTCTTGCTCGAAAAATGGACGTCCACATGGTTCTTATCTGCCGACACGGATCTCCTAGAGGGAGAGTTTTCCCCCCCATCCTTACCCATCATCCCCCGTACCCCTCCACCCACGCACCTCTAGCCACGTACCCTTTTTCACCTCGCATCCATCAAAAACCCTTTTTTTATTTCACCTTTTTCTTCTCCCTATTTGTCAACCCTCAAGTGTGTAAATGATTTATTTCCACCTGACTCGGTCAAACTGTGGGTCCCCGACACTAGTGTGGATCTTCTTCACCGTCTTTTTTTTTCATCTCTTTCTCTTCTTCCCCTTCTCGTTTTCCCCTCCCACGCTCCCTTCCCATCCTTCCTCGCCTCCTGCACCCCCACTGCGCTTGCGCTAGCACGTAATCTCTCTCATACCCCCTCTCCTCCCCGCTTCTCTTGCCGCGCCTATCTTCGCTGCTTCCGTCAAAAGGCCGCGCGGTGGAGCGGAGTTTGCCTTGAGGCTCATCGGCGATGCTTTGCGAGGGCCGCCCGCCCACCGGTAACTTTCTCGTCTGCGGCAATGCCTCGAGCGTCACCAGCGAAAGAATGGAATGGGTGAGGCAGTGGCCAATGTTGGTGTCAAAATACTGCTTACTGAATGTTCCTCGGCCAAAGGTCATGATGGTTTAACGGTATTGGAATCGTTTCCTTATTTGCCATATGAAATCTTGTAATACCTAATGAACTGTTCTTAAGACCGGTTTTTGAAATTTTTATCATCTTTTGTTGTGATAGTTAACCTAGTTTTTTTTATTTCAACGTTATGATTTATGTTATCTCATGAAAGGCATGTTAACCGTCATATTCACTGGGTTAAATGTCCAGAATGGTTTAAACTCCAACGAAGTCCTTCCATCAATCGCAAAAATTAACCAGTTACAATAATATCACAAGTTCCTCAGCTTAATTATGCCAGAGCCTTGCGTCCTTTTATCAGTTTCATACACTTATATTATATTTTCAGGCATTAAGACTTTGACGTTTTATATTGGATATCTTGTTCTCGTTTAATAATGTTACTACTAGCGCAATTCATCTATTCAATGTTGGTCGTTCTAAAAAAAAAAGTATACAATGTGAAGGCCCGCGAAAAATTTTTCACTCTCCTACGGCTGATACTTCCCAAAACCTTGGGCCTTTTAAGCGCGTGTTTGCATTTGAGCGCACCCGCCGTTCGTTCATTTGTCGTTGTTTTCTTTTCCCGGCAAATGTCGTGTTTCTCCCTCGCGGAAAAAGCATGTTTTCGAAATTCGACCCTCCAAAATGCCAGGCCAAGTTTGGGTCACACCTTTCTTTACGCAACGTCCTTTTCGGCGGAGATGCATATGGTGAGACGAGAAATGCGCATAGCACAGTGGGTTACACCAGGTTAAAGGGTGAAGTTTTTGGAAAAGTGGACTCACAAAGAACAAAGCATCCTTCAGTTTTGGATCTGAGCTCGGAAAGTTAGAATGATTTTGTTTAGTTTTGAGCAAAAAAGGAAGTGAATGCTGTAGGCTCATTGGATTCGATCATTTTGGACACATGGCATTGCATGGCAACGAGTTTCAAAAAAAAAATTACTGTGTCCTGTATGCACTTATGCATATATCTCGGCCTAAACACAGACGGCAGCGCAGCCTCCGATTTTTTTATATAAAAAAATTATTAACTGATTCGGTTTTTTATATAATATTATTAATGATATTATATAGAAAGCCGAATATTCTTACAGAAAAAGCCACGGGAATACGTGTTAATCCTTGACTGTTAATCATCATTATAATCATAAATCAACAATCCTAATATACTTACCTATATTTTACGTGGCTTTCCTTTCCGCTCTTCTGTCGTCTAACCTGTTTGTAGTTTCATATTTCTTATTTTTTCTAGCCTTAATAACCTGATATATTTATCTAATTCTAGGTCAGTCCTTTGATTTTCTTCCCATCAACTTGTTCATTCATTTTACTCATTAGGCGGTAGATATAGAAGTTTTGAAATTTTTCTTCGGCACGTGCTTGCTAAAAAGCTGATCATAGGTACGACAGACTTTTTAAAAAGACATTATAAGCTTCTAAATATCTTGTTCCCGAAGTGGCTCTTTTCAATGAAACCTCCGCACCCCAAAGGATGGCTGGATTTTCAACGTGGGGATTGTCAGCCTTCGATCTCCAACCCCCGTGCTGCCCGAGGGCGAAGATGCCCGTTCTGTCCACACCTTTATCCTAAACACCCCCAATCGCCACTTAGGCACTGGCAATAAGCCTAATCCCTTTGTCACATAATCCTCGGACCTCCTCCCCATCCTCACCCGCAGTCCCCTGGGATCTCCGACCCTGTCGGGGGATGCTCTGATAGAAAAAAATATTCCTTTACGCGCATATCCTTCTCCCACCCTTAAGGGCACTCCCGAAGGGGGTTCGCTAAGTTTTTTTGGATTGGGAAGGGCATCCAGCGACCAGCTTTCCTTCCGGGGCACTGAGCTTAAGGTCTAGTTGGAATAGAGAGATGGCTAAAGTGATTCTATTTTTCAGTTAGAAATAAACGAGTTATGATGGGCCCACCTGGTGGGTGATTTTTAGCATCGACCCTCCATTGGTCAAATTTTTCTTGTGTTGATCATGGGATTTAAAAATCCATTAATTAAATTGTGATTGCTGGAATTAGTCTATCTATTTTCGCTCTCCGCGGAGAACCGAAGGCCGTCAATTTTCTAGAATCGTGTTTCTCAAACGAATAATGATATTGGTTAGCCCTCCCCTTTCTTATTTATCTCTAGACGTGTATGATATTTATTTTATACTGTAATTCAACACATACTATACAACATACTGATCTTGGAATAACCTAAAAAAGATAAAAAAAAAGACTTAAATAAATCATTGTAATGAAGCAATATAATTGTATGCTAATATATCATTATCATACCCACTGTTAATGACTATTCTAATATATTAAGTGATCAAGTTACGGGCATCGAGAGTAATCATCCTTTCGTGGATACCGAAAGAAATCGACCTATAGGTTTCGATGGTTCGAACCATCCGATGGAACTAGCCTAGGGTTGTCGGGGGGAGGAGGTGGAGGTTGCATGGGAATAAAGAGAGAGGAGAAGGGGGGAAGGCAGGAAAGGTTTGCTGGTTTGGCGCAGAGCTTTGCTCGAGGGGAAGAGGGTAGAAAGACCTAGGGAAGGGTGGGAGGAGGAGTGTGCTTGGAGGGAAGGGGCGGAGGGGGTGTGGAGCATCGACCTCGTCGGGCACTGGGGGCCGTGGGGTGGAGAGAATGGACGGGGTGGAGGCAGCTTTGGGTGGGATGGGGAGGTGAAAGGGGGTGGTGGAGGTTTGTGTCTCGCCTGGCGAGTCGCTGCGAGGGTTTAAGGGAGGGTGGGGGGAGGGGGGGGGAGAAGTTGATGGGGGTTGGGAAGCGAAGAGGGTTGTGGGTCGTTTTTCATTTTTTTTATTTTTTGGGTGGTGAGTACGGGAAGGGGTGCTGTAGGAGTGGGGTGGGATTTCGCATGGACGGTCGTGAGGGGTATGGGGGGGAGTGTGCGAATCCGGGGAGTCGTGACAAGTTGATGGTGGAATTAAAACCGAATGCAGGGACTGAGTGCGTACACACACACACATACTTTTCGCCAAAGTTTGCGCTGCGTTTCGTCATCATTGAAAACGTGCCTACTCAGTTTTATGCTCTGGATTATTCGTGATGTCTTAATTGCTTTGTCTCCTCCTCGTTTAGTTTCATTAATTCGTGACAACGGTGCTAAAATGTGTTGTCGTTATCTCTTTTTTTTTCTGCGGTCAAAATTGACGATGTCGAATTTGCCTCGAGAATCAAAAAATATAAAATAATTATTTAACTCGTGAAAGGCCGTTAAAATGACTGCATCCGCTTCAAAAGGCTGCAAAATTTATGTTTTGCTTAAATTTCATGTAGATCGCTGGCCTTTCTGTTTGCATACCACCATACTCGACCGTTATTTATCCATATGTGCTCTGGTATTCCGTGAAGCCGTGATATCACCGCCCCTTTTAGTACCTGCACCCTTAGTTATAAACTTTATCAGCCGTTTATTTTTTCTTTTCCTCTTTACTCTTGGTCATGTTATTAACGCCTGAAACATTGGGAAGGTGCGAAATTATCGAGTTAAACGTTTGGGAAAAATTTACCATACCAGTTATCACGTTCTCCTCATCGTTTTTTTGTATGAGCGATTTTCCCACCTGGGTGATTCGTGAAATATTTTTAATGCCTAACTTACTACGGTCGAGAGCATTTTAGATATCTCCCGGACAATTCTCCTTCTTCCTCCTCTCGGCGGAACAGGAAAACTAGATCATCGTCCCGGCTCGTCTTCGAAAGTAAAAGCCGCGTTTCTGTGTCACTGTCTTTCAATTTTTTCCGCTGCTTGTATCCTTCCTTCGTCTGTTTATTGAGGCTGCGCTCAATGCAACTAAATTCATAACCGAGAATTCGAATTATTCTTAGTCACACTCAACTGTATTAAGCTGCACCGTTATGAAGGACATGGAAAATGAAATTGCAGTTTTCCACTTCTAAAAATGTCTTTTGGCAATTAATTTTCACAACTTGGTCATTAGTTACTGTATGCAAGTATAATCGCTAACTTTTTTCAGAATACAGCTTAGCTATCGTGACATACTCTTTCTAAAGATGTATACTTAATTCATGTAAGCGTGATATTTCGCTAATTTTAAAGATAACCTTCATAATGACTTCATTCATGTTAGGCATAACGTTATAAGGGGTATATGAAATTTTTTGAAAATATATGTTGTTTTTTTCAGTTGCATAGACTTATAGTTCTCTGTATTTTTAGATATTTTGCTTACATATAAGTTTGTAAAGAAAGAGGTTAAAGTATATTCCAAAATGATTTAGTAATGAGTTTTCAAATGTAGTCGTCGACTCGATTCTCTCCACCGAACCTTTATATTTTCCCGATCTTCTCGTCTATCAGCCAACTATTCTCTCTATCTCTTTCATATTTTCCTCGTAGGAATTATATTTTTCCTTGGCTTTTCGAGTTCCCCACAGTTCTCCTCGCGCCTAAGGCAAGCAAGCTCTAGAAGAGGATGTGAGCGAGCGAGGTGGAGGTATTTTTTTTTTCGGGGCAGAGTAGACATTGAGGGTGGGAAAAAAAGGGGGGGGGAACTGACATGCTTTTGTCCGTCCACTGGAGAGGGCGGGGTGTAGGGTGGGTTGGTTCGTTGAGGAGAAGGCCTTGTATGATTGAGGGATTTGGGGAGGGGTTGGAGGCTTGCTAAAAGTGCGAGGCCGGAGAGTATTTTTTTTTTCCTCGTGGGTCGGTTTTGTAGGTTGGCTCGAAGCTGAGGAGGAGGCAGTGGGTGGTGGAGCTTTTTTGGGGGAAAAAGCTCGATTCTGTGTTGGGATAAGAGGGCTTCATGGGGAGAAATGGTGGGGTAAGGGTTCGTTGGGTTGGTGAGGGGAGAGAGACGGATCCTGGACTGGTTTTTTTCCCTTCCTTTCCTTTTCCCCCGTAGGATTGGCGAGAGGAGGAGGAGGAGGGTATGTGCGCGCTGGGAGCTGGGCACATAGGAATACGTTGAGGGCAGTGTAGTTCGTGGAGTTGGGGAGTAAGGAGGTTGAGGGTTGGAATGGGGAAGTTTTTGAGGGGTGGGAGAAGAGGTGTTCAAAGTTGGGTCTTGCTCGGAAGTGGGTAGTAACTGATTTATCGGCAACGGTTGGTTATATTTTATATACGTTTCACTCGTACTCGTTTCACTTTTCAAATGTTAATTGTAGCAATTCATTTCTCTGGATTTAATTCTTACTTTCTGTTCATACCGTACCAACCATGGCCCGTAAAAGTTGTTCAGACGTGTAAATTTTTCTGCAATAACTAGTTTTTGCTTCACTGAGGAATCGTAGAGATTATGATATCATTATGTTTTAGCACTGACAGTAGTGCGTGGAAATTTAAGAAAAATATCACCTTTGCAATGTATTCTCACGTGTTTTCTCCTTCGGAAAATATATCAAAATAAATATTTTAAAAATATATCGGGTAAATTTACGTGTAGTTATAAATATTTATTTTCGTAATATTCTTATTTGCCACTCGTAACTTATGATAATTTTGATATTGTAACAGTGACTCGGTTCAGTTACTATTTCTAGGTTCTTTAGCTCTCTCGCGTTGCTATCCTAGGGTGGGAGAGTAGGGGGAACGGTGGAATGGCAGGAGGAAGGGGAAATGTGGGCTTACCTCGGTTGCCCTGCTGCCTGGCGTGGAGGGTGTGGAAGGGAGCGGGATAGCATTGTCAGCGGGGACAAAGTCGGGTAGTGGTGCGGCAGAATGTGACGCGGAGGAGGGATTGGCCTGGCGCGGAGGGGCGTGGAAGGTGTGGCGTTCGTTGGTGCGGCACCAGCTCGTGGGGTAGGGGGAAGAGCGTATTTAAACTCTCCTGGTGCTCATTCCTTGGATTTATGCCTTTCTTTCTTTGCACTCCAGGCTTGGCGCGAGGGGAGTTAAATACGTCGGTGCTAAAGGGAGGAGGAGTTGGGGAGGGAGGGATTTTGCTTGCACCTCTTGTGGCATTGCGCGAAAGAACCCGTTCCATTGGGCTTCGAGTCTTTCTTTCGCTCTCTCAGTTAGCCCCCTTTGTAACTTCTTCCTCTTTCTCTTTTCTTTCGCGCCCTTGTACCTTCCTACCCCTATCCCTTCCCCATTTTTACGATGCGTGCACTTTACTAATAGCATTCAGAGGAATACTGCCGCGGTCAATATTTCTTTGATGGCCTTGTGAACCATAGTGTTTCATCTGTTTGAAGAGGGATAGAAAATAGGTGATGGTTCATTATAATTATTAACGTTGTATTCATTGAATAAGTTTCAGTATGTTCCCTCGTCTATTACTCGTGCGTCAATTTAAGGTCTTCGCTCGATATTTATTTAGAGATTTAATATTGTTCTTCCACAACTATTTTTTAACCGAGGTATAACTTTTTAATGGCAGTTTTTCTGTGAATTAGTTACGGAATAGTGAGGACTTGATCGTTGATACCATGTATCCGAAGTTTTCACGTTAAACTCGTTATAAAAATGTATCTCACGTTCTTCTCAAACCGCCCATGATTTGTTTGGGCCAATTTTTATATTCCCTGTGAAATTCTTTTCCCGTTGGCGGCGATGAATGGCGACGATGAAGATTTTTTTCCCCGTTTTTATTTTGAATTTCATCCGGCTGGCCACGTTTTTACTGCTCGCATGAGTGACAGTATTGCACCCGTGAAGGGCGTGGAAATGCATTCGGGAGTAGTTGGCTCGGGATTGGCGCGTGGGCGGTGAAGTATCCGCGATGCGGTAAAAACGGCCAAGTGGGTGGGTGTGAGTGATATCAGGGGTCCTCTTGGGCCGGTGACGTCCGTTGGGGCGACGGGGAGGCGTCGGGTGGCTGGGAAGAGGTTGTTTGACTCGCGTTGGATGTGAATGGGTAATTTCGAGGCGAGGGAGGGGAGGGAAGATATAGAAGACGGGCGTGGGAGGCAGCGATGCCGAATACTCGAAAGGAGATCGCGGAAACTATCGTCGACGTTTTCCACTGTCGACAGTGCAATGGCGGCTTTTGATGTCGATGGTTGGCGTTTGCACAAATATTCCCGCGGTTGATCTTAAGCGGATTGTTTACGACCACTCGAATACTGGTGAACATTCGATCGATTTATGTGTGGATCAATATTGATCTTTCGAAACCTCTTCCCTCTGGTTCTCAATAATGTACTTATTAGAACGGCCAAAGGGTCTGCATATAGGAGGCCGAATTCCATCCCATTGAAGGGTGATTTCTATTGCCACTTTGGTCGCATTTTAGTCGGCTTTCAAAAATATCCGCGGCACGGTGATGAGTGCAATGCGATCCACCCATATTTGCATTTTAATGTTTGCAATTGCGAGGAATAGCATTGAAAAATAATGAGTTTGATAGATCACACCATCATGTGTGTACATATTGATTAATACCTCAAATTATACATTATTTCCCGTAAAACTCGGATTAATTTGTCCGTCAGCGACGTGAGTGGCGACTTTTGTGATCCCATTTAAACAACAACGTTGTGGGTGACAACAAATTTAGGGGCCGAAGTGCGGATCCTGTTTTGTAATAGTCGTGAGAACGGTACTAGATTCTTATGAATCACTCACTCTTTCGAAGAATTCAATCCATAGATTGGTTTGGATAAGTGAGGGTAGAGCTCACCTCGGGTCATACCAAGGGGGCATGAAATCCGGGGAAAAGGGCTACGAGGTTTATTGAGTGGGTTTTCCTGCGGTCAAGGGTTACGATCTTTCCTCCTGATCAATGCCGATTATTGAATATGTATCCCTATTAATGAACCTCGACTAAAGATTAGGTACTGTACTTGAAGATAGAAAATTGATTTCCTGATTTTTTCACTGATAACGATTTCATTTTATCGACTGGGAACAGCCTTTGAATTTATGAAATCGTTGCCCTAAATTAAAAACTAATCATGTTATTGGTTCACTCCCGTCGATGTCAGGAGTCCAGCGCCATAATTTTACTGATCGAAATTTGACAGCTAAATTTATTAGTCGAAAATGCGAGTTAGAATATTCCATCCGTGAAGGAAAATGGGGGAGGGAGCAAGGGGTTGGGGCTCGCCCACACAGCCACTCTCTGCTCACGGCGACCGTGCCTTTCAAGGGGCTAAAAATATATATGTGCTCTGAGGAGGCGAGTGAAAGCGAGATTTTTCCGGGGAGTGGAGGTGGTTTGGCCGCGACGTCTGGTGACATGACGGAAGCATGGTTTGTTTACGTGTCAGACGAGGCGTGGAGTGCTTTCCGCGAATGGAAATTCTGCGAACGAGATTGTGCCACTCTTGTTTTGCTCTGATTAGAGGGACTAAGCTTTGTATATACCGTACCTTTTAAGCTAGCTTGGAATCGTCAGGAGGGCTAGAATTCGATACCTATATTTACTTCCCATCATGGAAAATTATTTGCCAAAAAAGAAATCAAGATATTTCGGTGGGTGTTTATATTGATTTTTACCCACAGGAAATAAACGTTTTCTCATTAGTAATAGGAGATGATCAATCGAATGTTTTTCTATGCTGTAACTGAACTGAAAATATGGGCTTATTACTTACGAACATTTTTCTAATACCAGAATATTCTTGCGAAGATTTTTTTCAATCTTGCTCAATTGCTCATTGCTCAGTATCTCAATCAATTGATCCGTTTTGCTTTATAAAAGTGGTGTTTTCTTATTTTAGTTTATGCTTTGACAAACTCCACGACTGATTAGCTAAACTGTTACTGGTATATCCATGACTTATGTCTCTCATATTTTGATTTTATTCTCTCCCAGTCTTAAAAAAACTCCAGCATTGAATATTCACTTCATCCCTCTTCGCATTGGGAAAGCTTTATCTCACCCCTTCCCCCAAATCTGCGCCTTTCCTGCTTCTCCCATACCTCCATTCCCTCCCGACCCGGAGGTGAAGTTCTCCGCGGAAGCGGGTGAAATTCGGGGAATTAGTGGCGGACCCTCCTCCTCTCCCGGTTCGTGTCGTGGGAGACTGTGTGCGGAGTGGTGCGGGGGCTTCGTGTAGCGAAGGGGAGTGGGGAGTGGAGTTTTCGGGGAGAGAGAGAAATCTCAAAGAAGTTTCCGTGCGGGAGGATGGGTTAGCGGAGGGTTGGGAGGGGGTGGAACAACGGTCTTTGCGGGACGGGGATTGACGGGGGGGTGAGGTAGAGTGGATTTGGCACGAGGAAAGGAAGGCACGAGGCGAATTCGCGGAAACGCTCCCGGTAAGTGGGTGCTGGATATTTAGGGAGGGTGGTGGGATGAAGGTCATGGTGGGCGATATTGCTAAATAGCGGCGATGTTTTGAGTTATGCCTATCCGTCTATTCCATGATATAAGTAGGGAAAAATGACGTTTAGGAAACATTACTTTTTTGCACGTAATTTTAACACATTTTGTTTGCCATTCACGTTATTTTTCAATGTCTGCGAACGTCTCATTGATTGCCATTGCATTGTCTTTGTTTTTTACGTTAGAAATTTGTTGAAGAAGTTATTTTTCTTTGAAGGAGTATTACACACGAACCGTATTATCTAATCGCCATTCTTGGAGATCAGAATTAAAGCGGATATATTTCCAAAAAAAACATTTTTGTGTGTAAAATATGGGAGGTAAGGATATGTATTTATTGCAATATTTCTATAAAGTGAAGAACTTTGGGACATCTGAATTATGGTATCACCCACTCTTCATGTTTGGCGATGAAGGGCAGGATGCACCGTTGATCGGTTCCCCGACCGTTGTGGGAAGCGTGCCAGACCTTCCTCGCCTCGCGGACCGTATATGGGTATGCAATATGCACTCTCTCGCGGGAAGTTGGGGGGGTGGTCTTATGGCAGGGAGGAGAATGGGCTTTCTTTCAATGGACTCATTTGATGAGCATTCATGTATTGGGAATTTAAAGTCATTGTTGTAGAGAGAGAGAGTTTCAATGTAATATTTCTGGACATGTATTGGGGCTAGCAATGATTGCTTGAGAGATACAACTAGACTTAAAGCTTATTTTCGTTATTTATCCATTTTTAAACCTGCAATTCAATGAAAATAATACAATTTTTGAGAAGTTGCGAATAGGGAAAAAACAGAAGGGGGGAGGGACGCAAAATATTTCTTGAGCTACATTTACTTTTATCGGAAAGAAAAATAAGTCGAATGCAAAGTTTGAGAAATTTTCATTTAAGCTGATTTTACAATTATACAAGATAATTCTATCGCAAGGGGGGGGGGGGCGCCCTTACATATGTATTCGCCACTGTTTTAGAGGAACAGACTTAAAGCTGGTGTTCATATTTTATCTTTTTGATATGCATCCTTCAATCTTCGTCGTGTTATTCTCGCAATACATCATTTCAACTTATTCCATATTGGTCAATAAGATATTTATACTTTTTGAAAATTTTTAAAAGTTCCTTTTCTCACTTTATGTGACTTTAGCCTTTTTCTCACCTCGATTTACGTGAGGTTGGTAGTTCAAAAACTTTGAAATGTGGCGCGGCTTTCAGTAGGAGGGGAGGATAATGAGGTGGGTAGAGGGATGTTGGAAGTCAGCACCTGTTTCGGAGATGATCCGCCAGATGGGGAGACGGTCGATCGAGGGGTGATCCACGCGCGCCTGCGCCAGAAGGCTTTAGGAGGGGCGGGATTTATCAGCAGGGGGTGGGGGGAAGTTTGGAGGGGAAGTGATTGTTATGTGTGTGCGATGGAAAGTTTGGGCCTCGGAATGGAAGTAGTTGGAGGGGGTTTGGGGGGGGGAAGGGGAGTGTGTGTCACATCCCTCACTAACCCATTATACCCCTCTTTTCTCCCCTTCCTCCACCTTTGTAATCTCCGTAATATCGCCCACTCCTCTCTCGCTCGTCCACGTCACGTTAAAACCCTCCCCATCCTCCTCCGCCCCCGTCGCCTATTTACACTTTCATCTCAAAACACGAGTGCTGCCCCCACTTTTTTTCCCGCCAGAGAGGCGCATTTCCCCGCTCTTTTATTTTTCTCTCTCTCTCTTTTTCGACACGTCTCCCTTTCTCGTGACATGCATTGCCCTTTCACCTTCTCCTCCTTCTTTCTTTGTGGTTCTCCGCGTCCTCGCACCCTCATCTTTCCCTCCCCCCACTCATGATTGCCGTGTTTCGCTCTGAAATGTGACCCTTCCCGACGTTCTGTAATGTTTTCTAAACATATATTAGCTCTCTATGAAAGGAGTCAGTTTTTTTCTTTTATCCTCCCTCTATTATACATAGTCTTGCAAAAATTAATCTTAAAGTTTTGGACCTTAATTTCAGTCCGAATTATCACGTAAAAATTGCTGAATACATGTATATATTATTTAATATTTTCATAAAATTATGTTAATCAGATTTCGGATTGATGTATGTGCACAGAATGTACTTAAACATTTGTGATTGATTCCTAAAATTTTGCAATCATTCTCAGGTAAGAAATCTTTCATTCGTGTTTCATTTCCCAGCAATATTTTGTTTTCAAAACGAAGAATTTTCTCTCAAAGTCCAAAAATGCTTTATTTTTACGTAATTTTATTTAGGAACGTGAGAAAATTGGGTGTACTCTATCGTTTATGTTTTTCAATATCACTTTTTCTTCTTGATTCTTCAATCTTCATGCGATATTCATTTTACCCATGAAGATATATGTATAGAATTCACAGTATAAGTATTCGCTCCTATGAGTCTCTTCCTCTATCGAAAGGGTGTCAAAGGCTCCAACTCCTTTCCAAGTTCCTCGTCGTGCTTCCCTTCCGTTCCTCTTACCCCGCTTTTCAATCGACCCTACACGTCCCGTGTTCCTCTCCCTAGATCACACGCGGGATCTCCCATTTTCAACCCTATTTTTCCCCCCACTGTCGCCTTAAAAACCTTTCTTATCCGCCTAGGACTTCCTGTTGCTGGGGTACCCCCAACCCTTCCCCTATTGCCACTCCCCTTCCAAACTTCCCTTCCTTTCCCCCCAAACCCCTGGATGTGGCCGACGCCCCTCCCCTGCACAATGGCCTTTTTTCGTAGTTTGGTCCTCCCATTCTTCCGTTCACGAGCCCTCTTTGCTTCCCTTTCCTCCTTAACTCGCCACCAATCGCCTCCCCCTAATAACACCAAAAGCACCCAATTCCAAACACTCTGTGTGAAATTATTCCATCACTCGAAAACAGTATTGATGGCTACGGTGACTTACGATGTTTTAATATTTTTTCCTTTCCATATAATTCGCCAACTAGTACTTTATTGTGATCACTTCTTACAAAATTTGAGCGTAGCTAACAAATGCGGTCTGCTTATTCAACCACGGAAACTTAAGCTGAGATGGGGAATCAAAATTGGATGGAAATCGTTATTTTATTACAGATGGAAGTCATTATTTCATCACATAGACTTCTATTTAAAAGTTGAACCTGTGGATATTATTTATTTGTTTTAACTCATTGAATGAAAATGGTCATCTGAAGATAGTATCGAGACAACCCTTTTCCGCAACTCACTTCTTCGTCCCTTTTCATTTTCACCCTTTTCTCTTCCATTTACCTCTTCTTCTCCTCATCTTACTTTTGCCTTCACCCTTTTTTCCTCTTTCCTCGTAACTCTGTCCTCCACCTTCCTCTTTCCCAGCACATCCCCTTCCCCATCGCACTCCATCCCGGTTTCATTTTTTTCCTCTCGGGGCCCGCTGTGTAAAGGGGAAAAAAGGAGAGGGATGTGGTGTGCAGTGGGAGGGGAGTGTTTTTTTCGGGTCGGGGGGGGGGGCGGTGGTGTAGCAAGGAGGTGGGCCGCCATCGATTCCCGCACGCACCGGCCTCGGCTACGGGGGCGGAGGTAGGAGGCGTCGGCCGGGGGCGGCGCCCGCTCCACGCGCTCCTCGTCTCCCGGAGACGCGACCGGGAGGGTTGGCGTCGTTCGCTCCCTCCCAACTTGGGGGTAGGGGTGTAAGTGATGAGGCGCAGAGGGGCTTGCTCCCAACCCCTTCCTGAATTGGGGGCAGTAGGAAGAATTGGTAATCATGAGTCTGGGATGGTCTGAGACACCCATCGCCGAAATGTGCGCTGAGGGAAAATTATTTTTTTATTCTATTTTTTGCTATTTTGGTTGAAAATATTTTCGCTGCTTACTCTACAATTTGTGTTGTGGTCCGTCTTTGTAACCGCCTGCAGATAATTTTCCTCATTAATTAAATAACTTCTCATTCAATTTCCGCGATGAACCAAGGAGATGTGATTGGCTCCGATGGACCCATCTTCAATGCGTCGTATTGTAAGTTTGCGAACTTGACAGGGAAAATAAAACGACTATTTCTTCCGACCCAATTTTGCATATACGGGCTCTGCATTTTCGTCGAGTCCATTCCTCAATGCCGTAATATAGAGAGGAAGTTATTAAATTATACTCGTAGTAAGGAAAAGTAATGGCATTGCAGTGTGATAATGTCCTAGTCGGAATGAAACTTACAGCGATACGATCCGTACGTAGGGCGAAGATACCAGAATAAATAATTACATTGATATAAGGTTGATTTTTGAGAAGCATTCTTTAGTCTTATTTAATAATTTGAATGGGTTCTGTCATAAGCTCTTTTAAATGAGAGATAAAATAAACTAGTATTGTAAACGACGCTGTACTTTAACCTATATTTAGACCTTGAATGAGTCTTAATTCTCTTTACACAATATATTCATTCAAGCTAGCGTCGTGATTATACAGAGATTGTATTTTTATGGCACCATTACGTGTAGAATACGATATGGAAATTGGAGTATTTTTTTAATTTTTCATTCACTTAAAATGTTTTAATAATGGCTAAACGGGCAATTTAAAAAGCTATGGGCCGCATAGAGTAGGGTTGGGGGTAGGGTAGCCTAGTCTCGACTTTGGCGGTCCCACGACCTCCTCATGCCCTGCCTTTCTTCATTGTCATCCCTATCGCCCATCCCACTATACTCCTCCCCCACCCTCGCCTCACTTCCACCACGGGCAGCGCCCTCCCATTGTCCCTATCCCCTTTTTTCGCCCCCGCCTAACCTGTGTTTGAGGGGAGGGGTGAGTCTCCCGCTCGCGGGTCCCCTATCCCGCGACCCCTCCGTGCATTGTATGCATGTATATAAGGGGGCGCAGTCACCCCCCTCCTCTTATAATTCCGCCCCCCTCTATTTCCACGCGATACTCCACTTTCCCCGACGGGAGGGAGTTGCACTGCGGGTACGCCCGCCGATCGTCATTTTTTTTCTCTCTCACCCCACTTTCCTACCGAGGCCGCCAGACCGCCCGCTATATTGTTTAGCCCACTGCTTTCGTGTGCATGTGTGTGAGTGGTGGTGAGGGTGTATGGGATCCGTACGTGTGTTGAAGGGTGGGTGGGTGCATGTCGGTCGTCCTGTTAGATGGGCGGAGTGGCGTGGTGCACAATGGGGTACTATTTGGTGCACCCACGAATATTTGAACTGTTAATGGTCCAGTCTCATAGTAAATATGTTGTCGTCTGCAGCGCATTAAAATGGATTGAATCGCGACGCTAGTAGAAAAAAATCCGGATTTCACGTGCAAATAAACTTACATTTGGGCCTTTAACCGATATATTTGAGATGCCATGATCAATGGAATTCGTTACTTTTCTGTGCTATTCCTCAATAATGCAAACATATAATAGCAAACAGAATAAATTATTTGCTCTGCGATCATCACCGCACTGCGAAAATTTTGAAAAATTTAATTGACTTAAAGACAAGCGATGTGGCAGGAGAAATCAAGAATCTACGCTACAGACTGGGGCCTCCTGTAGGCAGTTCCTTGGCAGGCAGAAAGCAGTAGCCGTCTGCTTTCCTGTGTTTGTGTGTGAACCGAATATGTGTTGCAAAGCGGGTCGCCCTGTTTGGTGGGCGGGGTCGCTTGGTGCACAATGGATCCTTTTCGGTGCACCACTCGTCGCGGTAGGGGGTGCTTACAGGGGTAGGGGGAGCGAAGAGGGGAATAAGGGTTGTGCCCGCGCGTGGGGGTGGAGTGGGGAGGTGAATATTTCGTCGCCGCGTGTCGCGCAAGTGGGAGGGGCGGGGAAGTGCGGGCGGATATTGGAGTGGCGTCCAAGGTTTTTGTTCGGGAGTGAGGTGGGTGGGGCATTTGACTGGCGGTTCCTCTTGGTTTCGGGTCCGGGGGCATTTGACTGTCGAATGGTGCGCTGGGCGGAGAGATGGTTCCGCGAGAAATGAATGACCTTCCGGTCGACTCCGAAAACCTCATTTTATGCGATTTGACCGTGACGTACGATATGGCTATTCGTAAGGACCCCGCGCTATCCGTTTTTCATTTTTTTATTCGTCCCTTGCCTCTTCCCCTTCTCCGCACACTAATTGAAAGGTCTGCGAGGCATTAATCAGGATATATGAGGAATACGTTACTTATGGCCTGGTGGGGAAATGCTTGCATTAGGAAAGAGTTGTGTGGGCAGAAGGGGTGGGAGAATTGGTTTGGGGAATTATTCCGGCGGTGGTTATTGTGATTGGGCGGCAGGGGTTGTCGAGCCGTAGTAGCAGTTTTTTTTATCTGCGTCGCTTCATGGGATATCCCGTGAAGAAGGTTTGCTAGGGTGTGGTGGTTGCGAGGAAATGAGCCTTTTGAATAAAATGAGGCTGTTATTTCATTGTACTTGTTGCAAGAGGTGTTGTCCCTTGCTTGTGGGGATGCGGCCTTAAATCCTTATCCTGAAATCACCCTTCAAAACCATTGCCGGCTTTTAATTATGCGACTTCTTTGTGTAGCTCAATTTAGCTACCTTAAATATCAATGGGGTGATGCTCAAGATCTTTTATTCGTGGAGAATATATATTCATCCCCTATGAATCATATACAAGCTTTTTATTGCATTAATAAATAATCAGTGGTGCGGAGTGCCCTTGAGAAAACAGGATATTTAGTCCTTGGCCTTTGTAAGTAGTTGAGTACGAAGACATGTAATTTATCTAAGGAATTTAAATGGTATCTAAATTTTACTATTGCGATTTTAGTAAATGTGCGGACGAAAAGTTATATACCCGCGCTGTATATTTTTTCTTATATCTGTTTCATCATATAGTCACTTGGCTGTAAAGGATAAAATAAAAGCTTAAAGCCAGACGAGGCTCGATTGCTGAAGTCAAGCATTCTTCTTAGCTTGTTTGATTCATAAACTTTGTGACTTTAGATTATGACTTGCCTCTACTGTGGGCATAATTTATTCAAAAACCTCATTAACGTGAACCGCTGTTGAATCGCTTAATAATTTTTCGGAATAGCCGTCGTGTGCCTTTACGCCGAACGATGTTTTGAAAGTCAATTATTTCCTCCGGAGTCGCCACCTCCGCATTGTCCAGCGTTTGTCGCATGCGTTGCCTTAAGGGCATCGCCGTGCCTCGATAGGGTGGGGGGAATAACGCTCGAAGCACGAAAAAAAGTCAACGCGAGTGGCAGAGGCGACGTAATGGGAAGGGGGTTTGCTTCTTTGTGTTTGACCTGTGGGGGAAGGGAAGGCATTATGGCATTTAAATCGTGGGTTTCGGGATGAGGGCATGGGAGGAGGGTGTAGTGTCGCCCCATGAGAAGGGTAGGGAAACTTAGTGATGATAACGAGCGTTTGAATAAAAAAAATATAAATATAATACTGATGGCTCGGAGGGAGGGTTGTATTATTATCGGAGTAGGGTAGTATCCTTGGGGAGCCTTTGGGCGGAAGTCACTACGGTCGAGAAAAAGTGTTGTCAGGGGGGCGTGACTGATTGGGGAGGTTTAGAGGCGCGGGAAAAGAGTTAGAGAGCCTGCAGAATGAGGGTGTATGGGGAAGGGAGCTCCCCGCGCCACGGCAATGAATGCATTGACGATGGCGTGGGAGGTTTTTCAGGGCGGAAGGAAGAGGGAGTCGCCTTTGCCATTGGGGTTTTTACTTTATAGGGTAGGGGAGGCGGGAAATGCAAGGGGATCGCGATGTGTCGTGGGTGGGGGTATCACGCGGTGGAAACTGCGTGTAAGTTGGCTCGGGTTGGTGGAAAGGGGAGTGGAGTGGTGGCTTTTTATTCCGGGGTGTCGCCGTTGGAATATCTGCGCAAATTTTTTTTTTATTACGGCGTGAAATATTGTCGTGCACCCTTTTCGGCGAGATGCATGTACGCACTCCCGCGCGTCAGTTTTGCTTAAAATTTGAATTCGTGGGTGAAAGTGAAGGGACCAAAAAAAAAGTGCAAAAATTTGCGAGGAATGATTACCGTGTCACAAGTCCATCCGCGCCCTTGCTATTTTCTCTATTGTTTCCTTACTCTATTGCTACTGTTAAATAAAAGGCTATGGTATATGCTGCGAATGTTTGCTTGTTTTTTCTTTCACAAACAAATATTTGAAGTTAATTAGTAAGCAACTGAAAGAATTCCAGGCTTGTTCTTTTATTGGTTTAGGCTCATTGATGTCATTTAAGGTCTGCAGAAATCGATTTATCATTCTCTATGAATTGATATTTTAAGAAGCAAATATAATCTCATTATTTTTACAGCATTTTAATCTTCATGAATATGACAGAGGTTTTAGCGGCAATCATATAAAAATTTGTATAAATCAACGTATAAACATATTTCCGCTATCAACGGTGTTTGATGTTCAAAAATATTTTGGCGTTGGAACCAAAAGTCTCTTTATCATTGCAATGTGTGGAAGTTCGTCTTTTTTTTACTAACGAAACGCTATAGAAAATGAACCGAGAACGGTTATGAAAATGTTTTGTAGGGGAAAAAGAACTGCGGATAAATTCTGGAAAATGTTATATTCTCCTCTGCTTAAAGTACGGGTGAAAGGATTGTTCAGAAGGCAGTCAGATGAATGATAAGGCTGGAGAGGGAAGTCTTTTTTTATCCTCAAACGAGGGGAAAGGCTGCGTTTTTTGCGAGGAAGTCAAGTGTGGAACTGAGCGGAAAATTAAGATAATACTGCCTTCTTGGGTGAAAGATTGCCGAGTAATTGTGTGTGTAATCCCTGGAGGCATTTAGCCATTTAATTCACTTGAACGAGGCGATAATTATTAGCCGTTCACTGCGGCCGTAATCTCCTGAGTACTTAACAAACTTTTATGCTCAGGTTTAATTATATATCATATATGTAACTAAAATGTTCCGAGTTTAAATCGTAATACAACTCGCTTATAAATATGTAGATTAGTGTAGAAAGTTTCACAGTGAATGAGTAGGAAGTGGTTACTCGTTATGTAACTGAAAATTTTATTTAACAAATAGCAAAATGTGTTAGCCGTCAAGACTAATTATTTTTCCATCTGCAAAAACTAGGGTTACGTAAATTATTCTTTCAGGTGGGATGAGGTGGAACTGTTTGTCAATTTTAAAATGTGAACATTCCACAATGGAAAAAATATTTACCTCTACCGGCATACGAACCCTGATATGTTGAAAGTTCTGCGAGCACTTATGCGTGACTATGCAACGGTACGAGGTGCCGTGGCGGTAGCTAGTCTTTGGTTATTTCCTTTGACGTACTGAATATATGATGAACGTCATCTGAAAAATATACAATGCACTTTTCGGCGTGTTTTCTTCATAGAATTCGCATGCCTTGGCGTGTGATAAGTCCCACGCCTGCTTTTTGTGTCCTAGTGTCGGTCTCAAGCCTCTCAGCTCGCTTAACCCGATCAACAAACGCACAGTCCATTTTCAGTTCGCGCGCCCTTTCGTTCGCTTTGGTATCGGGCCAGACGGCAATAAAGGCTGCCTGTGGCGGAACGAGATCGTATGGGAATGGTACAGCTCTATGTGTGAATGTGTATTAGATCGTGTGTTTAGGCCCCATCTCACTCATTCCGGTCGCCCGCTTTGTTTCGTTGTTTCCCGTGCCGGAAGTGGCGTGGGAGTAATTTCACGTTTGAGGTGTTCTTGATTACGTGGTCCCGCCCCTTCCCTCCCCCTCCACGCCTCCCACTGTCCGCACACTAGTCGGTCTGACGCATAGGGTTTTCGGGTGCACTACCATCATCGCAGCTGGGGTTCAGGGTTATACATTTCCATTTATCTGGTTCTTTTTGGTACATATTTTCTTTTGATCTTTTTCTACAGCACGCCCTCCCACAAGCGTTTTCCTGCAGTGGGTTTTTTCGCTGAAGGATACTACACCCTTATCCTTATGTTTTTTCCTCTCAAAAAGAAATCTTTTTTTCTTACACAAAATTTTCACATATGCTTGTTTATCTTTTTTGACATTTCACAAATAGTGTATATTGTATATGTTTTGTATTGTAAACGTTTATTTACTGTTTTGAAATATGTTTGCATTGACGCTATCGAGGGGTTAGTTGGAAGAGGGGACTTCTTCGTCTCAATCTCGCCCAAATAAAGACATATTATTATTATAAGCGTTCAGATTATGGGGAATTTGTCATCATCTTACTAACATCTCTGTACATTATACACTTTAAATTTTTTACCTCTTTCTCGAAATATTTCCTGCATTCATTTTCGTTCTGCCTGTATGGGAGGCTGTCGTAATTTTGTTGGGTAATTCCTGAGCTGTCAAGCTTAGTTTTCCTTCGGTCTTTGTATTCGATAACTTGGGTGCTCTCAACTTTCCTGGAGTAAACGAAATATTGGTGCACTGCTTGGTTGCATTGCGCTCAGGATACAATGTCGTTTTTTTCTTGCGTTTGGATTTCTAGTTTGTTGTCTATTCCGCGAAAACTAAATGTATATTTACAACAGTAGCGTTCAATTTTTATTTTAAATAAAGTACCTCGTATCTTATGCTCATTTTTAGGTTAAAGTTTACTGTTTTATTACAAAATTCAAGCATGCAAAAACGGAGTTGTCTATTATGCGATGACACTTTCTTTCTTTCTTCTTCAATCTTAATTTTCATATAATCTCATAATAATTATTTTGTGAATAAATTTATTTAATAATCCGTTGCTTTTGCACTGTCGGCATCGGTGGCGGCGGGTATAAGTCCTCGCCTACCATACCGAACGTTGCGGCTTCGAGTCCCGCCTAGATAGGTTGCCCCTTCCAGGACATGGGTGTTTGTGATCGTCTGTTGTTGATTGTTTAAAAGCCCCAATGTAAAGGCCTCATTGTGCTGTTTTCGGGGGTAATTGAAATGAGTAAAATAAAGTAAATAAAATACATGATGAAGGAATTTTTTTGGGGGTTGAAAATGGAAATGTAGAGGGTGATGAATGAGAGGGGGCGTTGTTGTTCTCGACTTCGCGGAAACGACAAGGTGAAGCGGGGAGGCATCCGAGGTACAGGGATGGTGTGGTTGCAGGGGTGGGATTGGGTGCGAATGAAGCATTCGTCAGAGGTTGAAGACGCAGGGGTGGGGGTAGATGCTTTGGCGGAAGAGTGTGGCGTGAGATGGAGCATTGAGGAGGAGGGATGGTCTGAAGGATATCTTGGCGACTAGTTCGCTGGTGGAGTGGGAAGCCCTCTGTTTGCGGGGAAGGGGGAAGGACTTTGAAGGCTGTGGGGTGGGAGGCTGCGGATGTAGCGAGCGTGCCATAGGGTTCTCCTCCCCAGACACCACCCCGCTCCCCCACACCGTGTCCCTGTTCACCGCAGAAACCCCATTCCATCCAGCAGCCTTCCTCCTTACACATTCTCTCTTCCTCCACACACATAAGGCCACCTTCAACCCTTTCATCCGCATCCATCCCCTCCGAGCCAATGTCCTCACCAATGTATCCGCTCATCCGCCTCTCTCCTCGGCTTTCCCTCCTATTCCCATCCCTTTTAACTACCTTTTCATCCGTCTATGAGTGTCCGGATCTGTTCCTCGTGCTCTCTTTTCGCCTCATTCCTAAGTCATCCCTATCTTAAATGTTTGCGGGTTTTTTTCCGATTCATTTCTAACCTTTATATGATTCTCAAGTGTGTAAATGAATGTTTTTCGTTATTTTTATAGCAATTTAAGCTTAACTTTTATGAATTGACCTATGATTATTCAATTTTTATTTTATTTTTTTGTCTACTTTGTTATTTTTTTATTCTTGGCGTTTTTCAATCAAGAATGAGTTTCCATATTTAAATCATAGTTCTCCACGTTTATTTTTCTAACACTTATTCCATCATTAGGTATTCAAAATGTGCACTTTAGCAGTTCTTATTTAATTTTCAGGGTAAATCTTGGGATACATTTTTTTTGCTCGACGTGGATTACTTTTGAATTAAAATCCCATTTTGTTTCTCTGAACCAACGATTTTAGTGAGATGTTCCCCATAAAATGACGGTCCTTTGGGGTCACAAATGTGGTAGGTGTCCTTTTCACTTGCTTTCATTGTCAAGTGCTTTGGCGAAAAACATTTCATCTCCGGTAGTTCCTCATCGTTCACAAATACTTTCGTCACTACTTTTTCTTGTTAATTTTCCCTCATGTATCTGACTTTCCATACAATGCGCCATCCAATTCTTACAGTGTTTATTATTATTTATAGTTTATTATTTTAACTTCGTTTCAGAAAATCAGTCCTTCCTCATCGTTCACAAATCCTTTTGTCAATACTTTTCCTTGATCATTTTCCCTCCGTTCAACTCATCGCTAATACTTACCCTTGCACCCTTTTCCACTCTCTCCACGGCGCTCCGCTGAGCCCAATATCCAGCGTTCCTTGTTCCCCGTCATCCTGCGGCTAGAACGAGCCCGAGTTGCCGTCGGAGGCGGGTGGGCGGCGGGAGAGGAGAGGTTTTAAACCCCCCGGCGAGTCTCCCGCCCCCGCGGTAGTCCCCCGACACGGCCCCTCCTCAGCTCATAAACCCGCGGAACGCCCGCACCACCGCCGGCTTCAGCGCCAACCCCGACTCCCTCCATCCTCAGACCAGCAACGCCCCCCTCCCGCACGTAACGCACTCAGTCGATCTACTACAAAATCCCCTTCCCTCAGCTATGCCCCTCCCAGCCCCCTGCCTACCTACTCCTCCAACTCGACCATCATGTATTTATTATAACTACTTAAGTGCATATTTGGGATACCAAAAAATGGAATAAGTCTTCACAATAATGGTGAGCTATGATTGAAATTTGTGAACTCATTCCCGATTGAAAAATGCAAAAAAAATTAAAATACTAAATAAAAAATAATATAAATGCTTATAAAAGTGCATAATTTGGAATATTCATTTTGGTTTAGGCTATTGATCACTCCCTTCAAAGCCCGAGGGAGTTTTTTTTACTAATCGAAGCGTTATGAAATAATGGAGCTCTATTATTGTAGTGATGGAGAACATTTTAGGTCTCTTCTGTCTTGTACTCTGTATGTTTGGATCAAAATCGAGAATTAACGTATAATAAACTCGAAAATAATTTATAAGATTTTTAGGAAACCATGGTGATATTCAAGATGATTTCGACTCCATAAAAATGTGGATGTCTTTTTTAAAGTTATTTCTTATCCATTCATAGGATTTAACTCTATTGATAATATTTTCTCCTTTCGAAGTGTAGTGAACATGATGATTTTCTAATTTTAAATATTTTTACGATAGTCATTCTTAGCTACGCTCAAGTTTCAAAATGTTTCTTGACTCGTAGGTAAATACCCCTTCCCACCCTCCTGACGCGACCTCCAACCTATCCCTCCTCATCCGTCCATGTATTTACGCGTATATGCGCGAGTACATACGTATATGTATATTCTCTTCTCCTCACTCCCGAGTACGGCCGACATGGTGCACGGTTGCCGACACTCTCTGCGAAAGCCCCCTGGGTGCACGCGGGGGCCCCTCACCTCAAGGTCCCCCGTCGATGCACCGCTCCCTCCCCGCACCCCCTCGCGACAGACCTCGCTTGCTCAATACCCCATGCTCTCCTCCCTCCCTCCACATTTCACAGGCACTACACCGCCCCCAACCTACTCCCCACCTCCTCCTGCCTCGCCGCCACCGCGCCTCTTGACGTGTCAAAGTCTCTCTCGTTCCCAAGTCGAGGGCGAATGGCGGGGTGGCTGGAGTGGGGGTGGATAGGGGCGACGGGTTTGTGCCTCCGCCTCCAACCCTCTCCTCCTCGTGACGGATTCGGTTATTTTTTCGGAAGCTTACGTTTTTTGGAGATAGTGTTGCGACGCTCATCATATCGCATACGTGTGTTTAGGTTAGTTTTGTTTATATTAATCATTTTTGTTCGTCATAAAACCTAGTACAATGCGTATTTGCTTTTGTTTTCCGTCCCGATAGATATCAATGAAGTCAACCGTTGTTATATTTCCAATAATAATAATGAAGTTGTAATCACTGAAATCGTTAGGATTCCATAATGATAAGGGAATTGCGGAAAGTTTTTTTCATTATATCTCTAGTTTAGTTCTTCGAATTCCATAAGGTAACGCCTAATCTCATAGGTACTCTAATAGGTTTTGCCGCGGTTACGCGCTCCAGTATGTTAAGTATTCCAGGGCTTAATTTCATATTTTTTGTTATCTGTATTTTATTGTAATTAATTCTTTCGCCCAAAAAAATGTCATTGAAAAATTATTTACCGAACGAACAAAGCAGTCAAGTAAAGAGTATTGACGATATCATGTGTGTCACCGTAGTATTTTATTGTTGCGTGATTGCTGGGAATGTATATGGGTTTTTGATTTAATGACACCAGAAAATTAGTTTCCTTAATGAACGCAATATTTTTCCTATTTTACTTTGAACCCACGAGAATAAAATAAAATATCGATTGAACGTGGACTCTTTGTGGGATTTTGTACCTTGTTCGTGTGCAGACGCGTGAGTTTTCTTCCAATGAACGTCTTCGGTGCTGCCGCCTCGCTCCCGATGCAAGTCACCCACGCTACTGCAATCATTATCCAGGCGTCCCTCCATCCCATCTGCTTTGCTTTTCCACCTCGCCTACCGCCTTCTCCTCCGCCCTCGCCCGCCACGAGTTTTAAGCCGTCAAAATCTGCTCCCTCCGCGCCCCTTCCCACGCTGATGTCTGTGTGCTCGGGGGGAGGGGTCGTAATTGGGCCTGGAGGTATGTTGCCCCCGCGGTGTCGAGGGCGTAAGGAGGGTGGGACATAATGTTGGGGAGGACGAATTGGAAGGGAGGAAAGGGAGAAGGGAAGGATGTGTGTGGGGCATTGAAGATTCGTGAGGCGTTTTCAGAGCACACTCCTCAGCGAATGGGGTGATGAAAGACATTGTTAGATATAACGAAATTTTCATTGATGGTTTTTAAGTCATAGAATATTGGAATTCTTACAACTGATGCCGTCCTCATTTTGAACTCTCATGGATTAACATTGATATTCGGTATCTATTGATGATCTTATATTTTCAGTGATTGGTTTATGGACAATAAAAAATACCAATGTAGTTTATGACAGTCGTTGGTCCTTCGCTATCCACATCAATGCAATATATTTTACGCCTAAAACCGACGTAGATTGTCGATCCTAAATTAAATGCCATCCTAATTCGAATATCATCGGTTTATATTTTCTATTAGTTTTGATTTTCAAATATTTTTGCTCCCGCTTTTCATTTTTTTAATGTATAATTATCAAGGTCGAAAGTTTTGCATAATTTTCGGCCATTGAAAATTCGACGAATTAGTGACCCTCGAAAGAATCATTTGGCGTAGGGTATGAGGCATGTTGGGAAGGCGTTGATTGCTAGGGAAGGAGGGGTTATAATGGTTTTGGTCCCCTTGGGTGTAGGATCGGTGTTATAAGAGATCACTTGGAGTTGGCAGGGATGCATTCCCTGGGATTCCTCCCAAGAGAAATACCTATCGTGTGCAGCTGTGGAACAAGGGTTAACAGTTGCCCGAGTGTTGGACCAACCTCCTCTCTCTCTCTCTCACGCATGCATATCCTCCACCCGTTCTCAATTCTTCTCCGTCCGCTCTTTACGGCAGCAGAGTTCTTCCCCAACCGTGCGTCTGCTTGCCTCCGGCGCAGTCAGGTTATCGCCGTGTTTTCCTTATATATTTAAAGATATCCGGAGCCGCGCTCTCGCTGTGCGACGCGAGCATTTTAGAATTGTGTTAACTCGCGGGGTGCGCGCCAGGCGTCTTATGCTAATGGTTTTAATGCGTCGTTTGCATTGCCCGCGAGGAGAATCTCTCACGTATCCCTCTTGCGGTGGTTTCCCATCCCCGCTTACCTTTGGCGTTGTGTAGTCGTTCGAGCGAAAATCTTACGCACCCCGAACTGAAATTCGTACCCTTTTGAGGGAAACGTGATGGTTAGAGATATTTTTATGGCTACATGGAGAACCATATTTCGTCATTCATACGCAGTTCATAGTTCGGATGAACTATTTATTGAGATTTTTTTTTCATCAAGAAAACTCGCGCACTAGCAACTATGGGCGTATTAGAAAAGCCTGACTTTTTAGGATTCAATAATTCATAATAATTCTACTGATGTAAAGAGGGGATATTTTTAATGTATGTTTAATTTTGTTGTAAAAAGTAAGTCTAATCATAGAATAATTAAAAAAAAAACAGAAAAATGTGTCCCGTTCACTAGTAGATGATAAAATAGTTTTACCATATCGGCACATATTCCATGAGTTACGATTCATCGTGGAATAATTATAGCAATGAGATCAATGTAGTCACGTTAATGTGCCAAGGAAAGGCTTATGGTTCATTCATGGCCAGGGCATAAGGGGAGGCACTCAAAGAGTCCGGACGTACTCACTTTTCAACAACATATAATTCACCGTTGAAATTTGTGTAAGACTTTAATTTGACTTAAGCATTTTTTCTATATTAAAAACTAACTCTCTCCACCTACCTATATTTTAACATCCATATTCTTAATGGTCCCAATTCTTCGAGATTGTTGATTTTCTGGTTGCAAAATCCCTCCGAAGGTTGCATAAAGAAAGGCATCTCGCCACTCTTCAAATCCTACCCTCTTTCTCTCGATGTTTTCCCGACTTTGTGCCCCTGGTCGAGCGAATCCCGTCATCAGCTTTTTCTCCCTCCCTGTCTCTCCTGCCGAGTGGATATTCGCGCAGATGAATGCGATTATACTGGTTCATAGTTTCCTGAAGTGCGCTAATTGTACGCTTCGGTGAAAATTAATCCGCTCTGGGGAGCCGGGGAAAAACGTTCAGTCGGCTTTTCGCCCAGTATACGGAGCGAGGTCTGTGTTTGCTCGCCATGTGCTCTGGGCTCAGGAAACCGTGATTCAGACATGGGAGGGGGAGAGGCGGATAGAGACGTCCTTCCTTCCTTTATCATTCCCACAGTGTATGTCCTCACCTTTTCCCATCACCCTTTTTCTCCCTGTCCTCTCCCTTTCCTCCTCTCAAATCCATCCCTCTAACCCTTTCCATGCGTCTCGGTATGGGTGTGCCAAGAGTGATTGGGGCTAGTTAAAGTTAATCGAGTTGAAATTAATAAACTTTTCTCGGGTTTCCAGGCGGTTAAGAAAATCTAAGAGCGCCTTTCTTTCTTTTCCCAACCCGCACGGGAACCCGAGAAAAGTTTTATTTATTCCGTTCGCTGGGAAAGCGTTAAATCACACATGCTTGAGCAAAGATTAAACTTTTCAACGACCTTTGTAAAGATAAAGTCTTTTTCTTCTTGTGACTGCAGCTATTCTCAATTTATACACAATTCATTTACTCATTCTACATTCTAATCTAATTAGTACACCATAATGCGAATTAATATTTCAGAATCCTCAAAGTATTTCCTAGGGGTTGTGGAGTCAATCTTCGGCTTATCATCCTCATGCGAGCTCTCGGGTAATAATTTTACGAACCAGTTATTCATTGGGTTTGCCGTTCATTTGAATGCATAAGCAATTATTTGAGTATTCAATTATCTTTGAGGCCATCTAGTATTCGAGTACCCGTCCAAGTAACCATTTTGCGTATCTAAGTAATAATTAGAGTATTCATTTCAGTTTTCCAGTGATCAATCCGGTACTGGAGTCTCAATGAGTGATCAGTATTGGCAATGGCTGTTTGAGTACCCGTGCAAGTAATCATTTGCGTTTCTAAGTAGCCATTTGAGTATTCATTTCAGTATTCCAGTAAATCAATCCGGTACGGGAGTCTCAGTGAGTGATTACTATCGGCACACCCCTCATTCCTCCCCGTCCGACAAACGGTGACGTCATACTCCGCGAGGCGGGGGACGTAAGAGGAGTAGGAGGTCGAATCCAGTCGGCGCGGCGACCGACAGGACTGTCCGACCGTGTGTGGGATTGCCGTCACAGCGGAGGGGATAATGAGGGCGGGGGCCGCTGCGCGTTGCGTACGAGGATGGGCCCGCAAGTGGACGTGACGGCGCGCCGTGCGGCGGCCGCTTCGCCCGATGGAAAGATTTCTCAACGCGTCGAATTAATCGTGGCCCACCTGCCCCTCGCCCTCCTTCCCATATCCTCTCCTCCTCTTCCCATCACCCGGATTCGGCGGTACGTGAAACTTGCACGCTCCATTTAAGCCCAATCGCCTCTCCCTCTCCGCGGTCCGGCGTGCCCGGCCGCTGGAAAGAATTGGCCGCCCTCGGGGCGACTCGTGGGCAGTGCAGATCTGCGCTTCCCCCTCACCCCACGATCGCAAGATGGCATCGTTTCCTGTTGCTTCCTCTTACGTACGTGCGTTAACTCCTCTATCTCTTTAGTCTTTTCTCTCTCCATTTCCCAAGATATGTTCCCTTCTACTAGTGGCGTAATGGCACATAAAAAACTTTTAAGTATCAACAGTAAATGACAGGTGCGTATTGGAGTTAGTGGCAGATTAGTTAGTTCTGTGTCCATTTCTGTTTTATTACATATCTGTCTCAAATATATCCCCATATTATCTAAATATCTGGATATCTAAATTGTAAAATTTAGTTTGAATACAACAAAGCATGTTAACTTCTCGAACGTCTGTGTAAAATTAAATTAAACAGCAGGGTAAATGTATATACCGCGTTGTATGCCAGCATATGTAACAAGGTTTTGTGCAAAAATATTTTCTTTGCTCCTTATTAGAATTTAAATCATAGATCCTTTGGCATTAAAACATTTGAAGTAATGGTGGTTACAAAACGGAAGGTTTTTTATGTCACTGTTATTTTTTTCTCTGGTTTAGTACTATCCTCGAGAGATATTAAGTATAGGTACATTAAAACAGGAGCACAGATTTGGAGTAGAATTTTTTAGAAGTGGGTGAAGCAGTGTGGAGAATGAGCCACGTGGCGTTGCTTTTCAGCGTGTGCTCCTTCTGCAGAGAACGAGGGCGATGGTGGGTAATGGCTTTTGTGTTTTTTTTTATTTTAATTTTTAGGCTGTGAGCGAGCGGGGGAGTGAGTCTGGAGGTTTGGCGAGAAGGGGTGGTGCGGTGCAGCGGCACTAATTGAAAGGCCTCCTCGGATTTCTTTCTCATCGTCCACTCCCCTCACCATTCGTCTTCGATTCTCATGCCTCGCTCAACCCGCCTTCACTCATTCCCTGAGAAGGTACTTGCGCTAAGTGGCATCTCGCCTTAAAATTCTCAAGCTCGGAAAATTCATCAAAGGGAAAGAAATGGTCTTGAGCTTCGTTAGAGGATGAGATTCATGGGCTGACAAACCCGCTGATTTTCGCCATGTGAATTCCACATAATCGAATATCGACTTTTATTAAATGTTAGAGCAAAATACTTTCCCGGAATATAATCGTCGGTGGTTGGTAGCAGTGGCGAAGAAGATGAGAGGTGAAGAACGAACACGTGTATGCTTTTGGCTTCGTGCGTTACGTCGTCCATTTAATTTACATTTTTACGTCCATTTATTTGTGAAATAACTTTCATTCCTGTTCCTCGTTTAAATTTGGCCTCTTTACCATCCATCAGTAACCCTTAGCATTTATTACCATTTATTAATTACGGCATTCCGAATAGGTGTCGAAACTTGCGTCTTCTTGTGAGAGGTATCAATGTTCTGATACAAAACCCACTATTGTCTGCCCTAATTGACCTTTATTATCCCTTAATTTGTCTCCTCTTCTCTCACTTTAACGTTCCAAGTTCCCTACGATCGGAAACAATCCAAGGGGGTTGAAAAAAGTATTATTATGTTATATATTAAAAATAATATTAAGTATCCACCTCAATCACCAATTGGCGCCAGTTTCTGGCAACAGCGTCCTCGAAATGTGCGCAAATGAAAAAAAAACTACTGAGCGGAGAGATAAAATGGAAAAGGAAGGTTTCTCTAGTGACTGAAGGAGAGGACATCGAGGAGAGTAGGACGCAGCAAGAGGACAGAAGGGATGCGATAGTGAGAGAGGGGGAAGGTGATGGGGAAATGGATGAGGAGGACTATCTATTGAGGGAGAGGCTGGAGGGATAGTGTGGGCGAGTGTGTGGCTAAAAGACTTTTTTTCTCCGGGGCGAAACGTTGATCCTCCGCCTTCCCTTCCGGTGGGTGGGCACGAGGCGGAGAGGGGGAAGGGGGGAAGTAGAGGCCATTCTCTGGGGGCAGAGAGAGAGGAGGCGGAAGAGTGGTAGGTGGGGGCAGAGTTAGCAGTGATGGAGGGAGAGCGTTGGGGAAGAATGTCGTTTGGGAGATGGGGGAGTGCGGACTAAGTAGGAGGAGAGGATGTTGGATGGTAGTTGAGTCGCAGGGTGGGGGGTGATAAGAGGAACAATGGAAGATACCCCTCACAGTTCCCCCTCTCTCTCTCCCCCCTCCATTACGCTGTTGGGCAAAGCCTCTCTCCCGTTGCCAAAGCGTCGGCCTCGCCTGGGAAATGGGAGGGAGGGGTTGGGGAGAGATGCGAAGGAGAGAAAGAGAATGGATGGCCGTAGCTCTGGGAGGGGTGTGGGCGTGGATATTGCCCGGGTGGTGGTGGTGTTGGTGGGCATTGGGACGAGGGGGTTAGGGGGGAGGTGGGTAACATTAAGGCCGCCAAGCGCGATGCTAAGCGAGGGAGATTCTCTCTATGCTACGTGTCCTAAAAATCTCCCAAACGGACTTCCCACACTACCTGTTCAAGCCGACTGCTAGCATCCAGACGTGATGCGAACTCCCAGCCTCTAGTTCGCTATTCATTTCTCGACTCTCAACTTTCTCTGCGGCTAGGTTTCATAGAGGATAGCTTATATTCTTTCCATCCCTTTGCCGTCTTCCACTCTCCTAGTTATGTATTCGTCGTAATGTGGTGTGAAAATGGATAATTAAAACATATGAATAAGGGCCTAAGATCCCCGGTTCGTTATCCTCGTATTTCGTAGAAGATATCAGTACATTTCGAAAATGTTAACATTTTCCTGTGAGCAATTGTCACCACCCTTCACATAAGCAAGAGAGATTTTCGGCTCCTGGGCATCAAACGAAGCAAGAAATAGATTTCGTTATGCATATTATGGGTAACATTGGCTCTCTACGGCTTTAGAGTTTGTTTGTGATATTTACTTATATAGGATAATTAATTAACGTTTTATTTTATTCTCAGGGAGGAGAAGTATCAGGATGTTGATAATATATAAAATTCCGTTTAGTCAATGTTGCCATTTTCCATAATAATTCTGGATTTGGTGTTCCAATGTTGGCCTTATAATTTGGTTCAGCCACCTTGACCGCTTTTGTGTGTATATACTGCAGGTCTGGCAAGTCCCCACCATGTATACTGTAGCACAGCATGCTCACATACGGACGGAATAGCGGACTTACGCAAAGGGGAGATTTCCTTCTGCTTAGCTTTCGGCATTGGGCGTTGTGGCGGCCCTATGGGTGGATTTCCTGGAAGAGGGGTTCTGGAAGTGTGCGTGTGGTGGCGGAAAGGGTGGCGGTTGGAGAGTGTCCGATGGGTCAATCCGGCGGATTTGGGGGCGGGGAAGAACGGGCAAGGGCCTCGGTGGTGTATGGAGGGGAGAAATTTGCTACGAAAGGCGGGCTAAATATGTTGGGCGACCGTGTGTTTGTGCGGGGGGAGAAAGAGAAATGTGTGCGCGCCCGCGGAGAGAGCCGAGGTGGGCGGGTGTTATATAGGTGAAGGGTCGGGTGGTGGCGGTGGTGTTGGGATCTCTTCTTGCGAGCAAGACCGAGTGGGGTGTAGAGCAGGGGGTGTCTACGTGTTGTGAGGGGGAGGGGGGTGGGGACGGTCGAATAATTGGAATGGACTGGATGGCGAAGGGCGTGGAGGTTTGGTAAGAGATGCGGCAGTGTGTGTGTGTGTCCTCCTGGCTGTTCTTGTTTGCGTACGGAGGATGTGGGTAGGGAGAAGACGAGAGGGAAGCTTCGCTACAGAGGACGCTACCTTTTGTTCTACGCCACGTCTGGAGAAGTTTACCGTCTCGTTTATGGCATTTTGTTCGCAACAATCGACAGGTACCCTTATCCCTTGATTTAAATGTGCTCTAAAAAGATTTATTTTGAACAAATATTGTTAAACAAATTTAGTGTAAACTAACTTTTGTGATTTTGTGGAGAAATTTGGGAAATTTCATTTTTGCGACGATTGCTTTGGTTTTCATACTGTCGATTTCCATTAAAAAATTCATTTCTATTTCATTTCATACTCGCAAGTGTCGATGTGTAAGGATTTTAATTAAATATTTAAATAATAATTTGATTGATAACCTTTTTCCATATCTCATTATAAAATCGGAGTTGGGGTTTCAAAGTTGGGCTCAGCTTTCGGTTCCTACTTGATCTTCTTATTATTTAACACTGAGGAGCTAAACCTCCCGAGGTAAGCCAGTGAGTGGGAACTGAGTAGGGATTCTCCCCATTCGCGAAGGGAGGACAAGTGGTGTGTGAAGTTAGTTGTTGTTCGCCGTGGAAGGAAGGGATGGAAATGTTCACGGTGGCGTGACAACGTTGCCAACTCGGAAGGGCTCTCGACTCTCGTGTCGCTGCGATGGGTCCTCTGGCGACGTCGAGGTTGACGGCGCCCAGAGGAATCAAACGGTCCCCACCCCGTCCGTCCCCACATCCGCAGTATTCCCCTTCGACCCTCGACATCGTCCACTCCTCCCCGTCTCTTCGTCCTTCGCCCCCACCCGCCGACCCACGCGACAACCTTTTCCGATTGTCCGTCCCGTCGCGAATCCCACTTCACAGTGGTCACGCGGTGCGCTGAATGCAACAACATGCGATGGTTCTCTTCCAAGCAGCTCTATGCTTTTCCTCAGCCTCGATGATGAGGTACACAGGCTGCTAGCGGAGTTTTAACTGTACCAGATGGCTAAGTTTAATGAAGTACAGTTTTTCTGATTGATTCTGATCTGGCTGGAACAGCCGCGCCTAAAGTCCAGGAAATAATTTATTTTTTTATAGTTAACATATTTTTGTTACAATTGCGACAGTTGCAATAAAAAGGCTTTTCACTCTTAAAAATACGATAAATGAGCGAAATTTGAAGCCAACAATTTTTCCCCTAAATGGGTTGCCTGAGATAGAAATGCTACAATTGAGGTCTGTTTTTTTATTATTTTTGCTGGATTTGACGGTGTGCAATACTTACGTTTGACCATATCATGATTTCTCCATGACATCTTCTCTGACGCCGTCTTTGCTAGCTAGTGAAGGGCATACGTACTGTTGTTTTTTCGCCTCTCCCATCCCACTGCATTTCATCCCTTCTGAATCCGCTTCTTCAGTGCCCCGGAAGCCCCCTTCCCTTGAAAGAGCCTCCGGAATCTATATCCCTCTTCCTCTTCCTTTTTCGTAGAATCTCCAAGACCCCGTTGTCTCCCTGGAGATGAGGCTTTCTAGGCTTACCCTCCCTCCCTCCTCTTGTTTCTCCTTTTCGCTCTGTAGCTGTCCTCCCTACGCTCTCTTCTCTAGCTATGTTTTTCCCCATGGCTACGCCTATGTGCTCCCGTGAAAGACAATCAATGAGGGCCAGGAAGAATGTACGGGAATTCAATGGTTGCCGAAATTCATAGAAATGGCTTGTGATGTGTCGGTGAAGTATTCTATTTTGAGGTATGTCGACGCTACCTCGGCTGTAGAACGTAAATGGATTAGGGTCATGGGTTTGGGGAAATATGTGTGGTATTGGGGAATATAAGTGGTAAATTACGTGGAAAAAATATTAGTTTTCCCTTTAACTTGTCTCTGGTGAAAAATTGTCACATACTTGCATTATTATCGCATGCTTATTGTCTTGTTGAAGTTCGTGCTTGAGGATGAGGGATTGCCCGTCTTGTGGAGTGATGAAGAATAATGTTGCATTTTGTTGAGTTGCTCTTGCATTGTCTTGCGGTGAATACGGTTTGTTATAAACTAAGGAAATAATGCAATCTATTCTTCATAATTTATCAATTATGACTGCAACAAGGAATTATTCTTAAAATAATCCTGAAAATGTTTTAAATTCTGAGATTTTATAAAACAATTGATAATTTTTAACTACAAAAAGTGAAGAATTTGTTTTATGTGGTGGTTAAATTTTGATTTGAATCATTTTTGATAAGGAAAGAAATAGCCTTTACTGAATTATTTGCAAATTCTTCCATCTGTGTAATCATAGTTGATTTTATCTTAAACTGCTTAAGCCACCCAAGTACGATTATTAATATCAAATTTCCTTTCTTTCAGGACAACGTGTCAACACCTGAGCCGGATGCAATTGACGAAGATCATTACGCAGGTAAGTGTAGTCAAAGATTCCCTGGGCCCGTTTCATTAAAATTCTAAACTCTAAAATGTCTATTAAATTCGATTTTTAATGTGCCAAATGCTTAAATATTTATGACAACTGGTTCTTTGTGATCGATCTTTGTCGACAAAATATCGTACGAAAGTAGTACATGTCCTAATCTCTAAGAAATGAATATCATATGCCGCAACAAATGTAACCTTTCCCCCTTTGATGAAGTATTTAACCGCATTTATTGACTGGAAACTCCATTAAGATATTCGTTCCCGTATCTGACCTTTTCACGTTCGAGGTTCTCCTGCTAATTTTTTTTAAGCTTTGAAGGATATCATTGCTCGGTGCTAACAATGGGCCAAGCTCCCTCATTTATGTCTCATGGGCATCATTTAATCAGTCGCACTGTTCAGTTGCGTCAAGTTTGAGCGTCTCTTCTTGTTCACCCTTGCTTCGATCAGAGCCCCATGAGAGTGTTCAACCGACTCCTGTTCATCCGTACATATCTCACGCCTCAATAAGGGTGTCTCCTCGTTGAGGGGCGTTCATAAATTACCCCAGTCACCTTAAATGGAAGCTGTTGCAGAACGCGTTCAATTGCGAATGAGTTGGGCTTGAATTACCAACCGCCCCTCGCGTTCAACCACAACCCAACATGCGTTAGTTCCTCCCGTATTAATTTCGCTGGATAGCTATGTAGCCTGGTGGGTAGAGTACTTGGCTGCTGGCCGAAGGGTCTCGGGTTAAACTCCCGGGAGAAACCTTCGGACCCTCCGAATTAACATTCTTATGATCCGATGTGGTTTCGCGAAAGGAAAAATGGCTCCCAATCCCCGATTCTGTCAAATTCACTCGGCAGGGTGAGCTCTACCCTCACCTATTCGAATCAACCTTCGTCTTGAAGCAATGAGTTAGTGAGATATCATTCTTGATACGGTGAGGATATATATAATCTTATTTTTATTTAACGCTCATGTCCTCCCCTTCTCATCTTCCCATTTCTCATAATCCCTTTCCGCTGTACTCTTATTGGCCCATACTTAGTCCGACCCTCATAATAAGCCCTCCACACCTCGCCCATCCATCCGTGTATTCTCCACCCCATGTTATAGTCCCGTCTTAATGTATGAAGAGACCTCGAATGAAGACCCGAACCACCCCTCACCCCCCTTGCAATATCCCAGGCTAAAGCCGCCGCTTTTTTTCCCCTTTGTTCGGCAATCTGAAAACCCCCCAAAAACCAACCCTCGTCTCACCCCCCCCTGTTAGTATTGTGCTACCCCCCCCCCTCTTGCTAAAGTACCCAAAGCTCCCCCTCCCCCTTATCACGTCCGATACCTGCCCTATTTCTCTACACCTTTGTTTTTCTTTTTTTTACCTGTAGGCTCTCGTAAGGACGCAGACAAGCTGAAGCTGATGCTGTTGGCGTGGAACTATCATACAGGTAGGCTCAGCTAAGTCGATTCGTTAAACTACTAAAAAAAATCACTAACATTTTTCTTTGAACACCCGTTCCATTAAAAAAAATTCTTGGAGAGCTGTCTTCCTTTCGCTGAAGCCTAATTAATTGCCTTTCCTTTGGTTTGATTAATAAGCTTGCTTAATTTTTTACCCTTTTGAGCGTAGTGAGTCTTTCCACTGTAGCCCGACCTTCATTTGAGGGTGTTTGCTTCCATTTATAATTATTCTCTTGATACAATCACAACTTCCTTGCTTGCCTCAATAATGATGGTATTACTAATAATATTTTTATATAATTCTCGACGATTCTCTCCCGCTTTACTAGAATTTACTTCCTCCAATTATATAGAATCGTCGTGAAGATAGGAAATCAATGAGAAGCTTAAAAATAACTTTTCCAATTTTTTTATTATATTAGTTTCAAGAATTTGTGCATATTATCTTTGATGCCAGTTTCATCGCGGTATTTCACTCCGCAATCATCATACTCCGCAATTTCTCACCTCCTGGAAAACTCGACCCCGAATTCCATTTGCATTTCGATAGGGTTCGTGACGTTTTCGGAGCAATGGTACCAAACACAAGCTTAATGGATATTTTTTCGTTACATATCCTTGGAAACCAATTGAAATATTCCGTTTCAATGCGTATCAAGTACACTCGGAACCCTTCGAGGTAGTCCAACCCGTATATTCGATCATGTTGCTTGAATATTTTGTTCCACATATAAAGCAACATGTGAGCGTTCGTCCACATCTCCACACTCGTCGCCTCTAGGATATGCGATGTCTGTTTTGGAGACAGGGGTTGCCGCTGGAGATAGAAACATGGATGGTACATGTCCCACTAATGTTACTTGTGCACTTGTCCTCTCGTTACCTCACTCTACTTGGGGCTTGTTTAGCACATTTTATATACCTTCAGCGGGTCCTAGACACCTGGAGACGGGAGCGGTAGAAGCAAGGCTTGGAGTGTAGAAGAAGCCTGAAATGGAGGTGGAGGGTGTTCGCAACATTTGAAATTCTGCGGTAATAATAGAAATCATTTGATTCCACCATTTTGTAGTTGACTGACCTATCTGTAATATAAAAGGTTAATCAATCGAGGTTGTTAAATATTTTCTTTGATTATGACGGAATAACTTCTAACTTAATTCATTTCGATGGTTTTATTTTGAAGAAAGAGCAGTACTTTATTTGCAGTGTGTTGTAAGGTGTGTTGAGACGTCCGTAGGAAACTTTAAAAACTACGGAAAACATTTTTATTTTTCAATTAGTTCAATTTTGCGCTTTATTAGACCTTGTTTGGGGGGTTGGGTTGCGACCTCCTCACCCCCTTGGCCAACACCCCAGTCTAGAGAAGTTCCTCTCGTGAAGGGTGGGAGGAGGAGGAGAGGAACGGTGTTGGAGGTGAACGAAGGGTGCGGGGAAGGAGATTGAAGGACAGGATTGCGGAAGGGTGGTTGTTATTGTAGACGGAGGGAAAGACCTGAGGAGCGGAGAGGGGATTAGTGGGAGGGAGGCCTACGTGGAAAAGAGAAGAGGGTAGAGGTGGGACGAACCAGAGTAGGGGAGGAAGTTTTGGAGTGGTATGAGGGGGGGGTCGCTCTCAGGGTTCTCTCGTAGCCGGGGGCATGACTGATGGCGGGGGCGGCAATGGGAACCCCTGCGGGGTGAGGTAGGGTGGGGTCCGTGGCCCTACTGGTGAGGAGGAGGGTCGAAAAAGGGGGTTGAAACCCTTATAGTGTCGGCGTATTTGTGTGGGTGGGAGTACTGGGGTGGTTGAGGGTCTCCCTAGTGGGTGGGACTCGTAGGTTACCAGCAGGGCATTGCGAGTGGTAGGGCGGGGGGGGGGGGGGTGTATGGGGCAGATGTGGGTGGGTTAGGCATAACCTTCCCCAGGTCCTAGAGCGCCTACTCTTTCCATTCTCCACCCCGAGCGCTACCAACCCCTCGTAAGAGCCCCTTTTGGAAAACCTCGTTCCAGACCCTCCCCCACCCCCGAAGTTGTCCCCCGCCACCTCCCCGCCCCCCTCTCTAGAGATGTTCGTACTGGAAGTCCCCTCCAGGTCGACCTCCTTTCACTCCAGCCCTCCCCTCTCCGCCTCTATCGAGTTTTCAGTTGGGCTCTCCTTGGAGCCTCACTCCACCCACCCTTCTTCCCTTTCTCCCCTCTGCCTTCCTCCGAACCCCAATACGCCTTCCACTCGCATCCGTCCCTTCTCCTTTTCCGATTTCTTTTCTCCGTTCCCAGCTACCGAGTCTACGTCAGTATCCTCGCAGAGTAGAATGCTTTGATCCTTCGCCTCTTGTTCATCCCAAGTTACGTTGCTACCTTTCCTTTCTTTTTCTCATCGTTCGGTTACGTATTGTTTTTCGTTTTTACCCTTACAAATGACATTATGCTGGCTGATATACCATATATTAATAATGGCATTAGATAATTAATAGAAGTTTTATTATTTCTACTAATGAGTCGTTTCTCCGAATAAAATTTCGGCTGTATGAACGCCGTAATTCACTCCTAGGGTGTTAAATTTATTTGGTACTGTATTGTGGCATTTGTTTATTTAAGAAGTGCCAAAGGAAAGTTATGTAAGTAGTTATTTTGTCTCTCTCATGTATGACTGCGTTGCAGTGCCTATTTCATGGTATACTTCTTATAGAAACATCCTTTAAATAATTTATTGTCGATGGTTATTTTTCGTAATTTCGGACTTCTTTTCGAATAATGTTGGTTATAGCCTGTACGTGTCCCTTGCCCTCTGTAGTAGCCTTCGCTGATCAGTGGTACTATCTGTTTGTAAAAATCTGGCCAAAGAAAAGAAATCTTCATGTAATTGGTATCTTAAACTGTAAAAGTATGATATTCATATTATGATCCCGCCATACTGAGACCGAACCTTCCTTTCTCTATAGCCATCATTATTGTTACTAAAACTTTGCTTACCTTACTCCTAGATGAGTTCTTATTTCTTGTTGAAATAAATAATTGCAATTTTCCTCGATTATAAAATTAATGCGACCTAGGTTTCAGAGTTGCTATATCATCTTCAATAAAGTAAATTAGATGAAGTGGCATTGAAACCTAGCTTTTAATAAATTTTAATATCGTGGAAAATTGCTAGTATTATTGCAAATATTTATTTCAGCATGGAATTTTCCACTCCATCACCGTATGAATCTTTTGTTTTTATTTCTTATTTCTTGCATTCACCTCATTCCTTCAAGAAATCTTATTCAATGAATTAATTGGACATTATTCTCATATTGTTTTCGTTTTCATCTCCTTCCTCTCGTTCTTCGACAAATGCGCTGATGATTATACTGATGGAGGTTGCGATTTGCCGAGCGATGGCCAAATTCGCGTTTGCCGTTTCTATTGAACCATTCTTTTTTTTTTCTGACGTCCGGACCCCTTTCAGTTCCATACTACTTTTTCGCCAGCCGCGCACGTGTGTATTCTCCTAAGCCCCCTTCCCCTCCCTCCGCCGCTCGCCTCCGCGCGAAAAGTTGTGTCTAGTTCGCTCTCCTTCCCATCCTACCACCCCACCCTACCACCCCACCCATCATCCTACCTCTCCCCCCCTTTTTTACCGCACAAACAGTTTTCTCATCATAGCGAAAAGTCTTTTTGCACCACCGCCCTCTTTTTTTTTCGTCGCCGCGAACAAAGTACCATCGCGGTCGCGTCGATTCCGCACCCTTCTCTCATCCCACTCCCCCATATCTCCCCAACGCTTTCCCCTCCCCCCTCTCTCTCTCTTCGCCTCCCACCGCTATAACCTTTCCCTTCGCCTCCCTCCCCTCCTCCATCTCTTCGTACTTTCACCCCCGCCCCCCTTGCCATCAACTTCCCCTCTCTCCCCCCTCCCCTAACACTATATCTTTCCCCCTCCCCTCCATCCCCCGTGCCTTTTCTCATTTCGCCCACTCTTCCGCCTTTTTCGCCGCTCCTACCCCCCCCCTCTTTCCATGCACTCTCCTCTCGCATATATACAAGAACACACGCTCTCGCATCCATTGCCCGCCTCTGCCTGCATAGCCTCCATCCCTCCCATTGACCTCTCTCTCTCTCCCAACAAGCCCCCCATACTCCGGACTCATCCATCATCCACGCCTCCCCCCACCCCTTTCCACCTCCATTACTACCTCCTCCTCCTCTCCGCCTATCTCCTTTTCATCTTTCCCTTCCCTTTCATTTTCCACCTTCGCTCCTCCATTCTTCTAACAACCCTTTCTCTGCTATCTTTCATGCGTTCTGCGCCGTGTGTTCCTGCGTCTTCCTTCATCTCTCCCTCACCTTTTGCCTTCTCTCTGTCGTGTGTTCTCATTATCTCAACCCTACAGTCCACTTCCTGTACTTAGCCACTTCCTAACTTTTATCCTCGCACACATGTTTGTGTTATTTTATTTTTTGTCCTATACCAAATAAATAGTGTCTAAACTGTGAAAATATTGCATCATTTTGGTGCGGAAAATAGTGGCAACTCCCTCTTTACTTAGTTTTTTTTCATACTTCGACTTTGCGTATTGTAGCAGAGGAGTTCTCTTAGTACAATTTCACTATCTCAAGTGTTTAAGCGATAAAAAGACCACAACTATTTGGAGTGCCTCTTTTCTCAGTTTTTTTCTTCTCTCGTACTCTAGTTTTCATATTGTAGTTGAGGTGTTCTCCTAGAACGATTTCACTATTGCTGCAAAATCTCCTCCTGTCCGTAGCTTTCTCTCTCTCACTCTCTTCCATCTCCTTCCCCGTATAACTATCTCCATGCTCTCCTCCTTCCTTTCCTCCACAACTCCTCTTCGTCCTCCGTTCCTTCCATTTCTGCCCCCCCCCCTCCCGCCCCGCTCTTACTCATTCTCCCACTCCCTTCTTTCCCTCTCTCCCCCCATCCCACTCCCCCGTCTGCCCTCCACTCCCTCCCCGCCCCCATGAATAATTGATGTCGCCGGCTGGATGAGAGAGAGAGAGGGAATATGGAGTGGGAGGTGCGGTGGTGTGGGGTGGACGTACAAGCTGCGCAAGAGGGTGGGGTGGGTTTTTTTCGGTCATTGGGAGGGAGGATTAAAAGAGAGGGATGAAGAGCCGTGCATGTACGACTGCGAGCGTTGCGGGAGGAGAGGGGGAGGGGGTGGATTTCGGTGTTCTCGGAGCGAGGGTGGATAGGTGGTGGGAGGGTAGGAGTAGCTGTAGTACTCTAGTACTATTCCATTCGATCACTCGAGTTCCTACAATTTTGACGCATCTATTAAAAGTCGTAGTTTTTCGTGGCGATTGATACTTGTAAAATGTTCTCGGGTTGGGCTCCGGATAAGGCTGTTTAAGGGCGAAATTTCGGCGAATGACTCTCTCATCATCATCGGGGCTGAGAATGATTGCAACAATCATCACATTATCTATTAGTATTATCGTTAACAATTATTATTTTATTTTCATAAATGTATCTTGAGTTTTCAGTGACCTTTATGTATATAGTACAGATTAACGCTAAATTATTTCTTTAGTGTTTTGCTGATTAGAGAAATTTTATTTGAAAGTGAGATGTTGAAATAATTTTAGCATTTCGCAATTTACCGGCTCTGTGGGGAGTGGATATACTGAGGAACCGTCCACCCCTAAATGAAAGCAGTCCTATTCGTACATTTATACTCCAGTACATTTGACACACTCCCTGGGACAATATCTGCGGTGGGAGGTTATTTAAGGGCCTTTCTGGCTGAGTTAGAGGGACTGTGAGGATTGAGTATATCGAGAAACCGGTCTCCTCCTGATGAATTGAGAACTCAGCCTTGGTGCTGGAATATCATCTGGGTATTAGTACATTTACACTATAGTACATTCGGCTCACTCCTCCGGACCAATATCTGAGGAGGGAGGGTTTTTAGGGGCCTTTCTGGCTGGGTTAGAGGGACTGTGAGGAGTGGGTATATTGAGGGACCGGGAGAGGAAGGGGCGAGGCCCCGTCCGCCTGCAGATGAATCGAATGCGTGAGGACGAGGATGTTTGGTAGCGGAGAGAGAGAGAGAGACCGGGGAGTAAGTTTGAGGATTTTGTCGGTGCGTCGCTGTCTGCGGAGGGGAATGGGAAAGGTGTATTCGGAGCGGGGGGGGGGATGTGCGTGAACTGTTTTGAGGGCCACTTCTCTCTCTACCTTCAGCTGCCGCTTTTGGAACGAGGGCAACGGTGTTCCCTCCCTCCCCCCCACGACCCAACTGTACACACACTTTCCCGTCCCCTTCACCCGCGTTCCCAACTCAACACGAGCCTTCGCCAAACCCTCCCCCAGGCCAGGCAGGAACTCCCACACACCCAATCCAGCCCTTCCCATCCCTTCCATCCAAAGGCCGGGGAGGAGTAGAATCAATCTGCCTTTGCCTACGCCCGCACCTTTCCCATCCCCATCTCCACGAGAGCACCCGCCCTCGTAGCTGTTCTGAAGCCTCTCTTTCACTCCCCCTCTCTCTCTCTCTCTCTATATCTAGCTCGTGTGCCGCCTCCTCTACGACTCGTCCGCCTCCGCCTTCCTCTCGTCTCCTGCTCCCTTATCTTCACCCTCTCACTCCTCCGCTCATTCACCTTTTCCTTCTGCTCATTTTTTTCCTTCTGGTACTCCTCCTCGCCTCGTCTCCTTCTCTCGAACCAATTCCTCATCTTTCTTTCCCTCTCGTATTTACTCATCCAGTTTCCCTCTTCTTACTAAATTCACTAAAATTAAAATTATGCCTTGAACGCCGTGAATTGGACTCTAGAGAGCAGTTAGAAATTTTAAAAATTAATGAAAGTCAGGACAGTAATCTGATAAATGAATATCTTTACCCATCCTTTTCCCCTATTCTGGCGCCCGTTTTAAAATTTAACAGGTAACTAGGTAACAATAATAAGATAAATAGAAGATAATTTGCGCCTGAAGATGATGATAATTCATCGAGACCAGGGTCGCAATTTAAAAATGTGGTATTAATAACAGTGTAATATCTAAGAAAACTTTCCTCTTCCTATCATTTCCTTCTCTCTTTCCATTTCAATCCTGTCGTACAGTTTACTCAACTCATCTTTCTTTAAAAGTCCAAATATTCAATCGTGATGGAGTGGAATTTTTTCGTAGTGAAATAAATACTTGCAATTTTCCAGGATTATACGATGTTCCATGTAATCTTCATCTTTCTCCACCTACTTTATAATCTGAAAATTGCGAAACGCGTATTTATCTAAATTCCACCTCATCATATTATCTTCCAATTTCTTTACTTTTTTATTTATTTCCTATTTCTGTACAAATTTTCTTTGTTTCCCAACAACCCCTCACCCAGTTAGATGTTAATTTTTTTCCTTTTCTTTATTTTTATTGTCGTCTATCTGACACCCAGTCTGGTCATCTCCGCATTTCTCTTGACTCTTTTCTCTTCAGTATTTCTTATATTTTTTCTAATCCTCTCCTTCTTATTCCTATAATCTTCCGCTTCCTGATTGATTTCTTCCTCCTTCCTCGTCTCATCCGTCCATTTTTTCCCCCTTTATCCCTTGATATTCTTGTATCCATCCGTATTTCCACTCATTTCTCCTGATATTTGGCACTTTTTTCCACTTCGACACTCCTACTCCATTCTCTCCTTTAAATAGCCAGCCAATTTATCTTGCTCTTTCCCTTTCTTTTCTTGTTTTTCTCATCTTATGCGATTATTCACCCTTCCCACTGTTACGCCTATCCATCCGCTTTCTATTTTTATTCCCCTCCTACGCCTTCTCATATCCTCTGTCATTTTTTCCTTCGCCTCCATCCTATCTCTCCATCCTCTTCCTCATGGTCCTCCACTATACCCGCCCCTATCCTCTTGAAGCAGCACTGTAGGCGGCGGCGATGTGTGTGGCAGACGTTGGTGTTGGTGGTTGTAGAAATCTCGTTTGCTCTCAACAGCGACGACGGTGCTCGCTCTCCACTACCACGCTGCTACATCCTAAACCTCCCCCTTTACTCCCCCCTCAACACTCTCCGCCTCCACCGTAGATGCGTCTCATCTGACAGCGGGAACGGAATTTTGAAGTGGGAGAGATGTTGAGGGGGTGGAAAGGGAGTCTTTTGCCTCCGCTTCCCGCCATCCCCCTTGTAGAGACTGCACGAACCGCCCCACCCTTCCTCGTTCCCCAATATACACCCAGGGAGCCTTCCCTCGCCCGCTCTTTTCCACTATTCCCTCCGTAATATTCCCCCTCTCATCCTCAAAAATCCCCCTTTCGCTTCCCCACTCCCGATCCCCCAGACTTTATTCTTCGCTTGTGCGCTCGTGCCACCGATCTCTCCCGTCTCCGTCGCTCTCTCACCAAAAATGTTTGTGATTTCTCTCTCTCTCTCACTCTCTTTGCGAAATATTATTCTTTTTTCTCTTTCCTTTTTTCCCGCCGTATCCGAGAGCTCCACGCGTGCGTGTTTGATGGGTATAATGTGGATGCATACATTTCGAGCGAAAGCACAGTTCCGTCGCCGTGGTCTTCAACCGTCTCCTTTACCTTTCGTTCGTTCGTTCGCTCTTTCACTGCGATCCTTTTTTTCCATCCCCCGTTGGTGGCGGGGAGATCGACTTTTTCGACTGAGCACGTATGCGGATCCCGCCCCTCTCCGCTGTTGGTTTGCGCCTAGGTCAGTGGGCGCGAAATAATTATCGCTCTCTTCCTGCCTTATGAATATATTCCCTCTACGTGGATTTCGTGAAATTCTCTCTCTCTCGAGAATTCGCAAAAATTCTGTGAATCAATTTTAGCTGTGCTTGCTTCTCCCGAAAATGCATTTTAGCTTGGCCTTCTTTTTACTTGACTCATGGACTGCCTTTTTGCTTTTTTGGAACGCATGGATTTAGTGTTTTTACTCCAAAGTTTAAAGAAATGCGTATTACTGAAGAAAACGTAATAATTTATTATGTGATTGCTTTAAAGTCGGTACCATCCGTCTTCTAGCCTGATAAAATTGTATGGAAGTCTTATGAACTGAAATAAACCGATTCTTTGCGAAAATTGTCAGGGATACCATAGTTTATCGATGTTATAACAATTTTCTTAGTGATCTACCGTGGCCCTTCAACCTTTTCTGTCGTTTGTTTTGTAGAAGACGAAAAAATTAAAAATTTATGAGGGAGGGACGTGCAGAACGCCATTTGGAAGTACCATCTCGCTGCCATAGTGACTCGAAATAATTTTTAAACCATCTCCCTACTCGGTAATTTTCCCAGAGCCACGTAATGATTCCCCAACCCTCATTTCCCCTCCCTTCTTTCTAATCTTGCCATTTCTGAAACAGCCGGCGAGCTCGCGAATTTTCATCTCGGTGCGGGCGCGAAGCAGCGCCTCCGTGCACACACACGGCAGCCGATGCTTTTGTGCATGCGAGTCCTTCTCTCACCCCCCCCCCCCCACTTTCCACGTTTTGTGCCGAGCGAGAGGAAAAATAGACGGGGTAGACGTCCACCCCCCCCCCCTCTCTATGAGCGGCGGAGAGTGTTGAACCCGAGTCCCGCGGCCACGGAGGACGAAGGGAGAGGCGGCCGAGAGGTGCCTCATGTAGCTCGCCCGTGTCTTCTTCCTCTCTCTCTCCTTCCGCGGTGACGTCAGGGTGGGGTCGGGAGGAAGGTGGAATTGGATGTGGAGGGCGTGAGGAGTACCTGGAGAGGAGGAGTAGGGTGAGATAAGGGGAGGAGGACATGGTAAAGGGAGGGGAGCTGAGTGGAATGTCGCCTGAACGGCTGAGGAGAGAGAGGGGGAAGAGGCTAAGCCGACCCATCCCAGCAACCAACCCACCCCGCCCCATTCTACGCTTCATCCATCTCGGTCCCCTCCTCCAAACCCCCCCTACCTCCCGTCCCCCTCCCCAACGTTCGCTAGCACTCTCACACAGCACACCCGCGGCTCAGATATAGAGGGGACAGGTACAAAAAGTTCCGCCATCCCAGCCCCATCCTCCCAATACCCCCATACCGCTCTCTTCCCATCCTATATATTTTTTGCTCGTCTACTCTCTCTATCTCCCTTACCGACTCCCTCCCTTCCCCCCCCCCTCTCTCTCCCCCAGTATTCCTCCCACCACACTATTTCCACATCTTCCTCCTCCGCAAGCGGCTCTCTTAATCACTGTCTACCTTCCACGGGCACCCGCCCTTCCTTCCTCCTGTCCCCTTCCCCCGATCTATGACCGCTTCCTCTCCTCAACAGTCCGTCCTCACCACCTCCGCCTCCCTCCTCGCCAATCTGTTAACTTTCCTACCACGCTCCCCTGCTCCTCCCGCTCATGAATCTAGTCCGTCGTGGAGGCATTACCCCTATCCTCCCGGCGACTGTCAACCCTTCGTCTTTTCCCTAGCAGCCTTCCTTCACCCCTTCTCTTGTCGTGGAACCCTCTTGTCTCCCCCATATTTTCACTCTTATTTCCTTCTTTTTATAATATTATCGTATATTGTTTAGTGTTTCGATCGTTTTATATAACAAATCATTTCTCTAGCGATTTTTTAAAAGTTTTTATACTTTCAAAAGATCCTGGGAATTTCTCAAGGGAGATATGCTCACATTTGTGTGCAAGGGAGATTTCTCACACAGATGTGTGCATTTATATCCATAGTTCCATATATTTTAATACTTAAAAAAATGTTAAATTCTGAAAATACCTATGAAACTGGTGAAAATTATTTAGGATTAAACTTTTGCTCCTGATTTCAATTACTAACGGTTGATACAAATGAAATGATAAGATTCTAATAAATATATGAAATCATTTTTTATTAGTTGCATGTCTACTTTGATGGGTAGAGTATGAATCAACGATGGATGACGATGAGTTTCAAATTATAATTCGCTGATGAGTATCACTGCCTTTTGCATTAAATTGGAGTTAGCTTTTATGAGGTCTTAACGTCAGTAAATATGCGCATAACTCGTTTTTTAACGGGCGCAATCGTCAACACACTCTCGTCCCAAAATGTAAGCTGTCGAAGGCGTGGAAAAACATGTGCCGGGAGGGTGGGCAGTTCATCTCGGCGTATGAAAAGCTCTGTAGTGAGGGGGGATGGAGTGCTGTTGTCCTGCAATCGGCGAGTTATTTTCGGAGGGGGATTCGGAGAGTGGGAGACTCCCTCTGTACCCCTCGAATCGCCTCAATCTGGGTCCTGGACCCCCTTCGATACGCCCTCTTTCCCCCCTCCCTCCCTGCAATCTCCCATCTCTCTCTTCCAATCACTCGAACACAATCATCTCTTTCCCAATCTCGTCGTTCCCCCACATTCCCTGTTCGCCGCCGTCATAATTTTTACCCCGTCCTCCGTCTCCTGAGTTACAGTTCCTGCCTGCGTATTGTTCATTACACTTCTCCCGTTGTATTCGCCGCAGTAGCCACCAGTTTGATGCAGATCGAGTGGCCGTTAGGTTTTATTTTTGGGGATAGCTCGTGGTTGAAGACTGGACAGAGATTCTCCACGGTCGTAGTATGTGAATCATGATGATCTTATTTATGCACTGTTGAATGAATTACAGCTCTACCCTTTTTTCGTAAAAGAGTGGAAAATTGAAATTTATTTTACAGTATAGGGTGGAATAGTTTCTTCGTAGTACCTTAAGTTATAAATCTTATTAAAGCTATTTTGTTTCCTCTCCTTAAAATGCGTCTCTATTCTTAATAAAAAAATGGACTAAATGTTTCCGCATTAATTTAACTACGTTGCGTGAATTCCCCAAAGTTTCTTCTGACTCAACCTATCTCTAACCTAGATCAGGGAGAAAATTTTCCATCGGTACATTCAATTCTTCGGTCCCTCAAGTTTCACCATAGTCTCTTTCTCTGCTTGTAGCAACATTGTGCCTTATATTTGATATTTTTCTCGCCCTCTCTCATTGTTGGGAAGTTGTAAAATTTGTAAAATGTACTAACTATCGTAATATATAAACGGAGACATTGAGCCTTTAGATGTGAGATTGTGAACGCAACAAAAGTCCGTGATGTTTAGCGCCGCACCAGTTTTATAAAGCATGTTCTCTCTCTGCAGAGATCATTTCGTTTCATTGCAAAGAAAACATCCCCTTCTGAGGGGACGGCTAAGGTTCTTGGCCAGGGTCGGAACGATTCAAATTCATGGCTGGGGTGGACGGAGCCAGTGAACCGTGAGAGTCACGGAAGTGGCGATGCACGGAGACGCTCCGGCAGATAGGGCTCCCGCGGACCGAGCTGTGGAGGAATTCCTCGCCGATCCCCATCTTCGGCCGCTTTCGCGAAATGTTATTTTTTTCTCTCTTACGTTTTCCTCGCCTTCCGCCAGTGTTCTTTCATCTTCTTCCGTCAACTCGCTGCATTGCACCGCGATAGTGTCGCCCGTGGAGACTTGAATAATACGGGTGGGACGCGTTGCGATGCGGTGTACTAGGGCGATATCCGTGCGATGCTTTGTAATACCGACCGGTTTTCATCCCTATTCAGTGTTCTAGCGATCGGAACCTGTTTCATTATGTGCACACGCATCATTACGTGGACAATTGTGAAAGGGGAATACCGCACCTTGGGTGGGTGCTTGAGCATGTATTGAAGGGAATTAGGTGTTAACGCTTTTTGGTTTGCTCGTGTTAAAAAGAGAATATGTACTTTCCCTTCGACTATATAGGTTTTAAAACTCATTAATAATTCTCTCCCGTGATTACCCTTAGGAAACTCATCTGTTTTTTCTTAGCTGAAAGCCCTTTTCTGGGTTTTACTTTCATTTAGAATATTTGGCTTAAGCCTTTCGTGGCCCTTTTAGGTGAAGCGTTGTAGTCTGTATGAACTTTTCAATTTTTTCGATTGATTTTATTTCTGTTTAAACACTCCAACGCATTCTTTGGTAGATACGTACAATGTTTTCATCAAATTTTTCTGTATTAAACTTGAAATAATACTTTTTTAATTAAATCTTATTTTTATACTCTTAGGGTTGGAACCATATCTAAGGGCATTTTAAAATTGATTTTTTATAGTTAATGTGCAAACTTCCAGAAATCATTCCAGAAGGATTCAGATGGAATGCACTAATTCACCGAAAATCGGCACGCACAATTATAAGATCAATAAATACGAAGTCAGGAGTGATAGAGTTAAGCTAAGCGCGGCTATTTAAAATTCACCGGTTCGCGATCTGTTAAGATGCATTAAAATAGGTGGCAGGTGGGTTTCAGGAATTCTCTGGTCTTCGCGACTGCTTCGTCCGCTGCGATCCATCAAGGCGGCTCTTTGGCATGCGCTCGGCGTCGCCTGGTGTGTATGGCATGGCAGTCAGCGCTGGGGGGGGGGGGGTCTTGGGTCCTTGAGAAACGCCAAGTGAGAATCCCTTCCTTGAAAGGCGAGCGATGCCGCGGCCTCTGCGGGAGAGGGTAAGGAGGGGGGCGGGGCGGGTGAATCACATGGGCTGTGGAGGACGATGAGGATACGCTCTCGCCTTTTTAGGCTGAGGAAGGGGCAGATAAGGGCGCAGACCGGATGGTTAATTCTCCTACGAATTTGCGTGGTTTTTTCTTGAAAAATATTCATCGCATCCCGGTTTTGTTTTTCATTTGTTTGCGCTCATAATCCAGTGTTGTTGCGGAGTTAGTTTCTCTCATTGCACTGCCGTTTTAAATAGCAGTTCTTTTATGCTTATGAGAATATTGGTTATATGCCACAATCATTGGTTTTTCTCCGCGGAAATGTCGATGAATTCGTTTTAAGATTTAAAATGGAGGCAGTGTCTTTATGATACTACTTGACAGAGTGTAGGATAACAATTTTATTATGTCCGTAAATTACTTTTCGTTTTGGATTCCCTTAGTCTGTGGTGTGTTTAAAATAAAAATATCCCGAAACTTAGGGCTGAAAGTGATAAATGAAACGTGTGGTACTTGCATAAGCCCTCGTGTACCGCAAAGTATGTGGGTTAAATTCCTCTCCTTGGTTTTACCCGCTGTTGCTTTATTTTTTATCATCCATCTCGTTGCATCTACATGCTCGTTTCATCCTGTACGCACCCTTCACTATCTCCTCATCTCCGTTTCCCTCTGCTTCTCCCATCCATTCACCTCGTCTGCTATTCGAAAGCAGTCCCTCTCCGCCGGGATCGCCGGTGTCCCTGTTTCACAAGCGAGGGGTGAAGGGCAGTGGAAATTCAGCGGAGAGAGAGAGACTGGGAAGGCGGACGGGTGCGTCCAGCGGACGACTCGAATCTTCTTCTCCTCGCATGAAAGCCCGGGACGGGCCCTTTCCCCAGAGGGAGAAGCGTGTAGGGAACCAAATAAGAGGGACGGGAATGCGGTGCGAGGAGGTCTAGGTAAACCCCTTTTCCATCTCTGGGAGGTACGAATTATTTGCCCGTTCTCGTGGCTCTCACATGCTGTTGAAGGCTCTCGTGTTCGGACTTAGCCGGTGCAGTCGTGCGATAGGTGAACGAGGTGCCCAAGGGAAATGAAGAGGAAGGTGGGCCGAAGGCAGCAAAGCGGGATAAGAAAATTTTGTGAGGTAGAATAAAATCGGCATTGCCCTAACCTTGGTCGTCAAGGAGTAAATGTGTGGGGTATGTAACAGATCCTCTTGCTATCATACATACTATAAGATAGCTTTGCGGGATAAATTTATATTACCGGGCTTTCATGCTACTTCAATTCTTCCCATTAAAATGAATGCCTAGGGGCGCGGTTGGAGTTGTAGCCGTAACAGTTCCAGTCTCAGTAGAAGATTCGAACCCTTTGTCGTTCTCTAACATGAGGGTACAAGTCATTGGATACTTAAGTATGAACGATTTCATAAATTCCAAGACTGCTTCACTTATGGTGCAGAGGGTTTCACGAGGAGAGTTGACCGAGGGAGGCGAAATTAAGATAGCACATCGCCTGGGCCTACCACTACTCCCGCAATGGCGTTGGCTTTCAGGAAGAAGACATGTAGAGCAGCGGAGGAGAATGAAAGGAGGTAAAGGGTGTGTTTTAAGGACCTTTCCCTTTCGAGGGAAGAGCAAGAGTAGGCGTGGGATTACACGTGGGAACAGGTAGGCTGGATATGGTTTGGTCTTCGTGCTAGCCATGGAAGCACTCTGGCTCTTAGAGCAAACCTGCGTTCCCACGTAAAACCCTCGCACACTAGTTTTGAGACGTAATTGCGACAAAATTCCTGCACTCACAATCAGCCGTGTGCTGTGGAACTTTATGATAGTACAATTTTTAGATAACAGGGTACGCATTAGTTTATTTAAGGGATATATTAAATGTTTTTTTAGACTATTTCTGGAAAATCGTACGTAAAACGAGCGTCGAGCATGCTAATTATCCTGCCGAAGAAAAATGCTGAAACATATACCGTTAACATCGCATTTGTTTTGTACAAATATCGACCCACGTTACGGGAACTCCGAGCTATTTTATACTAATTTTTGCCACTGCTTGCAGGGTTGGTTGAATTTAACTGTGGAGCATTTCCAGTGTTTTTTTTTTTTTTAGCCTTTGAATTTTTATTAGATAATTGGTTGCAACCTAGAAATTAAACTTGTGCTCATTTATTTTGGGATAAAAACATTCAATTCTTCTCCTTTTACTCTCCCATTCTAGTACTCCTACCGTGAATTCCTAAATAGTTGGTCTTGAGACTTAGTTGCTAGGAATTCAAATAGGCGGGAAGAGGGCGTTCAAGGAAGGGAGTAAAGGGAATTCTTGTGTCCAGGGGGTTACGGCGATGGGTAGGGGGGAATTAGGCGTGTGGATAGTTCCTTGGTGCGGTTCCAACTTGGGGAGGGGTGCATGTACTCTGCGCAGGTGAGAGAGGTGAGGAGTTTGGGGCGGCCGTTTGTGAGGAGGGGAAGAGAGGGGAAGAGATCTGCATGATGAGAGCGGTTCCGAGGGCAGAGGCGGGGTTATTTTCTTTTTTTAAGAGGTCGTATGTGCCGCGTGGGGGTTGGGGATTTGCGAAGAGGGCGGAGGGCAGGTGAGGGGGAAGGTATACGTGAGGGAACGAGGGAAAGGGTTGAAGCCTGTGGGGACGGCGTGCATGGCCCGATGCATGCACATGTGATGCACCTTTATTCCTCCCCTTGCCATCCTCTCGCATCTCACACACAGGACTCTGGTGGATAGGCTAGGGTGAAGAATATGAATTACATCCGTACCGGGTGAAGTGGGTGCTGAGGGCAGATGGGGCTGTTTTGTCAAAAGTGGGAAAAGGGTCGTCAATTATAAAAATCGTCATCAGCTTGGTGCCAATAAGAATTTTGCCAAACGTAGTCGACATATATTTTCAACGGAATATAATATTTGATTTAAAATCGATTTAATTTCCTTATTTTTAAACGATTATAGTTTAAGTAGCTTACAAAAAGGCATTGGATTAAATTATAATTATTAATTTCACACTTCCGTACTTATAACTTCATTATGTCTTATGTAAAGTGGCTTTACCTATACTCCTAGCCGCTCGCCTCTAAAATTAGCCTTTTTAATTTTTTTCCCCACAGCTGACCGAACTGAGTGGGAAAATAACAATTAAGTCGGCTCCGCGCAAATATTTAATATTGACCAAGGTTACCAAAACTTATCTGTAAGATTAAAATTAAAGTGAAGTGCAGAAAATGACCATGGGAAAGATAAGAAATGGGAAGTGTGTGGAGGGAATTTCGTTAAAAGAAATGGTTATTTTAAGTGTATTAGTAAAACTATTTAAAACATTAGTAACTAAAAAAACTTTTGCTAAAACTACTTGGAAAACTATTACTTAAAGAGAGGGTGAGTATTTTTTAAATAATGTATTTCGATGTGATACCCTCTATAGATTTGTTTCCTGCCTGATATTGTATTAGACTTCAGAGATATTTCGAAGGAATAAGAAAGACGTTTCTCTCTTAGAAGTAAGAATAATTTACATTTGCAACGTATGACGCTCAGCTCAAAATTATAACCACTACGACTGCGTACGTCTGTATTCTTGACGCAATCCAGTTTCCTCTCTGACGGCGACATTTCTCTCTGCCGTCATTTTATAGGCGTCATTATCAACCCTCCCCTCACCCACGTCGATGTTTTTCCCGTCCGTAATTGAATGTAATTCGTACATTTATGCGTTGCGAAAGGATGTCTAAGAAGGCAAAAAAAATACTGCTGTCAGACCGGTGGTGCGCACGGAGTTGGGTGTGGGAACATGGGAGAGGGCGGTGGAAGGGAGGAATATATATATATATAAAGGGTTGATAATAAGCGAATAGTAGGGAAAGGGTTGGGTTTTTTTTGGGGGGGGGGAGGGCGTGCGGACCTTCCCTTATCCTTTCCCTCTTTCGGAGGGATTGAGGGAGGGTGAGGAGTTTGGGGTGGGGTGGCTAAAAACAGGGTCTGGGCTCTTTCTCTCTCTTCTGGGGCGAGTGTTGGGCGTGGTAATTGTCTCAATTGAGTTTCGCGCCTTCCCATTCTGATTCTCCGTGCCCCTCCCGCTCTCCCTTTGTTCCCCCTCTCCTCCCCCCCGAAAAGGTTTTGCTATTTGTGCGCGAGCGCCCGACGCCCTCGCCTGTGTTTGTGAGGCAGTCTTCCACCTCACCCCAAGGTTCCATCCCAACGACGAGCAAACCCCATCCTCCACCGACAAAGCCTTTATTTCCTCATCGAAAATTTCCAGAATCATCCCGAATTGGAGATTTTGAATACCCGGGTATTTATAGCTCAGGTTGTAACTCTTCGTACTCTTGTAACTCGGGGTAATTACCCAAAATTCATTCATGTTTTGTATTTACTTTCATGACTTGCACAAAAATTATAATCCTGTGGTCGGACCTTGAATTCAACGAGGAGAATCGAAGGAATTCGGGTTACATAGCCCGAGAATTTCATGCAGCGTGAGGCATTCACTTCAGAAAATCTTGTTTGGAAAAGTTTGGGATACATCTTAATTTCTTTGGTCTGCGTAGTCTTTGTGTCGTGAATGCTTGTTTTTTGTTTTATAAAATTACAGCTTTGCGATATATCGTTGATGCCATCATTATTGGTATTTACGCAGACCATGGATCAGTAGTGTGCATTTATAAATACCCTCGCTTGGTATTTATAATATCTGGGTGTTTATAAAATCATTAACACACTCACTATAGGTATTTACGCAGACCGTGGATCAGTAGTGTGCATTTATAAATGCCCTCTCCTCTGGGTATTTACACGGTCCACATCGCTAGCCCATCCCGTTCATCTCCTTCGTGTTCACCTCCTAAAACTCCTCTTTTTTTCTCCGTTTTATTTTATTTTTATCATTTAATGCTTTATTTCCCTCGTATATATCCCCTCCGTCCCTCAATTTCCCATTCCCTCTCCTTTCCTTTTGCTCACAAGTGAGATTCACCCTCATTCTCTCTCTCTCTCTCTCCATTCTCCTATTCTCCTTCCCACTAACACGCCAATACCCCTTTCCCCTCCCTATTACGTCCCACTCCCCGTTCAGCCACCCATCTCTCGCAAGTCCTGGGTCGCAGGTGTTCGGGTAATGCCGTTGCGCGGAGAGATAATCTTTTGTATCTCGTGGAACGATGTTGGGGGGGTTGGGTGAGAAGGAGGTTTTCTGGGCGGGTGCGGAAGGTGTTTTGCGCCTGTGTGTGTGGGTGAAGGGTTTTCTGGGTGCGGGAGAGACGAAGGAGAGGGAATACGTTCGGTTGAATGTGGGAGCGGCAAGTTCTGGGTGGATTTCGAAAATTGGGAGGGCGAGCGCGGAAGGAAAGCGGGTCCGGTTCCCAACAATGCGTGCCCTTTCCGTGGCCGTTGCTGCGTGAGCGGTTTCCATCGTGTGGGTGGCGATCTTCATCTTTTTTTTTCATGTTCTTGTGCGGGAATCTTTCCGAATCGGACTAAGTGGGGAAATTATTAAATGGGGTTATTGTTAAATATCGTTAAGTTGAGGTACTAAAATAAATTGTATTGCACACATGATATAAATAATTGATTTTCTGTCTGTATTTTTAGTAAGGGAAGCTAATACGTTGGAAAGAAACACGCGTTAACCCTAGAGGATAGTATTTTCACCCGTTCGCCTCTTCTCGAGAATTATTTCTGTCACAGCCAGTCATTTTATTGGCCTAAAGGTTGAGGAGAAAGGAAATAATAAAAATATTGCTTAGTTTAATTATCCTTATTTTACAATCATTCTCAAAATGCGATGATGTTGAAGCATTTTTCGAAAATCCGCCGTCCACCGAAGTATCATGGTTCCTATTCAAAACACTCTGCTTAGTGTTATTATCGCTCCTTTGTTTAACTTAGGTTAGCCTTGTATTTTGTACGAGTTCTTTTAAATTGTAATATCACGCGGAATATTGATGAACGAGAGATAATAAAAAAAAAATAGTATTTGGCTCTGCTGAAGCGTTTTACATTAAAAAATCGCAGTATTTATTATTTTTTTGATATTGTATCACAAGACTGGAGTATGAACCAAATATAACGTCTCATGAAATGTCCTGCAAGCATGCGCGTGATCATTTACCCTTTGGATAGACGGTTCTGTCCACACGACTCTGAGGTTTATTCTATAACTTGTGATCGTAAGCATGTAGAATTATATACCGAGATGATTGAATAGAATTTTCACCTGCGCGTGCTAGTTTTCGATACTTCTCTCTGCGTGGAAGAAGAAAAAAATGAATAACGAAACTGCGCACAACTTCGCCGCCGATCTATTTTCACTATCCTTTGGCCCACCTCCCCATTTTCGCTCGCTGCAGTATCCTTTTCACGAGCGGCGTCGGTGGTTTCTCCAGGACTCGTGTGCGCGTCTCTGCGTTGGAATGAGGATAAGAGGGAGAGAGAAGCAGGGACTCCGTAATGGGTGGATGAAAGTAGTAAGGTGAGGGTGGCGGTGTAGGAGCCGGAGCTGTGCATGCTCTGTGTGTGTGTGTGTGTGAATCTACCTTCCGTGTTGGTGCAGGGGAAGTTGAGAACACGCTTGCCGGCGCCATTGTGGGGAGGCCGGAGCGGGTGGGCTTTAAAATGGGATAAGGGGGTGGCGGGCAGGGTACTGAGGGAATGGGATGTTCCGGGAAGTGGGAATGTGGATAAGGGTTCGGGGAGGGTGGGGGGGGGGCATTCTTTGCGGGAGAAGATCCTTTGGTGTTACTCCTCTCCCCTGCCCAGGGAGGTATTCTCGTTCCTCCTCAGTCCGACCTCGGTTCCTCCTCCAACGTTGCAGTTACGGTATCCGGGGAAGTTGAAGGGGCAGAGGAACAGGATACATATGAATTAAGGCTTTGAAACTGCACGTGTTTATTCTGTGCTCTTTTTTTCTGTAAAATTATTCCCAAATACCGCACTAAATGATTAAGACTGAGGACGTTTTGAGGGGAACGCAAAAATATAGATATGATCGTAGGAAAAGTAATAGTAATATGATTTATTGTTTTTGGACTTATCCATTAAGACTACAATGGAGTTTGCAACACAATAGTAATAATGAGTGGGGACGAAAATTTCATTTATAAACACCATGTATATCTAAGCCATTATATGGAAGAAATAATTATAAAAATAATATCACTTGACTCTGTGTTATCTTTCTTTATCTCTGACATATCGCTATTGCTTCTTCCACAACAATTTCTTGTTTTTCTCTCTGTAACCAAAGCGCCAATTCAACGCAAAACACTAAGAATTAAAAAAGCTAACACAATAAACAAAAAATGTATTTCAGAAAATAAAGCACCTCAAAAAATGGAAACGCATATAAAACATAAATAAAAGTGATGTTTGTCATTCAAAGTACGTGGATCGACTATTTAGTGCATTGTTATAGATCTCCTGGGTTATTACAAGCTACGTGGATAAAGTCTCGCACGTATGCGCCACTGCTGTGCTTGGGATAGAAAGGGTTCTGGGAGGATGGCGTAGGGTCGTGGGGATGGTTTTCGGGGTTGGTGTCGTCGTTACAGGAGGAGGGAGGGGTGGCGCTTCTGTTGGTCGCAGAGGGAGGGTGTTGGAAGAAGGGGTTAATGGATATGGCTTCCACTAGTCACGGGACTGAGTCGGGTGCCATTGGATAAGACCGGCTCTTTCCCACATGCCCCCGTTCTGCCCCCACCGCCCCCTTTCTCGGCCCCCAATATCCTCTCTCTCTCTGTCTCCTCCTCCTCTCCCGTGTCGGAGGCCGCTGCACCAGCTTGGGTGCCAATCGTGTTCCCGCACCGCCCCCTATGTCTTTCCGCCCCACCCTCCTCGCCTCTCCTATATCTGCAATCCTTTCCTCTCCGTTTCTCCCCAGCTCTTCCTGACGTTTCCAATCCTCTCCCGGGTAGCTCTTTTCGTGGCCACAAGCAGGGAGGCCCTTTCAATATTGCTATCAGTGAGGAAATCGAGGGATCTCGAGTTTGGAGGAGATTGATCGTGTTAAATGTGGGTCTAAAAGACAGAATCTTACTAAAAATATTCAAAATGTTTTTGGATTTTGCAATTATGTTCTTACGTAAGAGCGATAGCTTTGCACTGCTCACTGACGAAGCCAGCACTATAACTGTTAAATTATTGGCAATTTCTGACAAATAATCGTAAAATCCAGACAAATTTTAAATATTTAATTTTTAACTTGTTTCAATATTTTAATCAAAAAGCTGCTGTTTTCCAATTTTCTGTTCTGGAGATATTATTTTTTCGTTTGCTTGTTAAGACTGACTTATCTTAACTCGAGGTTATTTTTTGTGTGGATTTGTTCGATTTCTGTGTTATCGGCAGTTTTTTTTACAGTATATCCTGGGTGAAATTAATGCGTGGTGTATTTAACGTATTACCACCATGTTTCTGGTCTCCATATTAGTTGTTTACAAATAAGGGAAGGCGTGAATAGCGTCACATTTTGGAAGTATTCCTCAAGGTCTCCTGTCATCGTCCTCTCATTACCTCCCGTACATTTCTGCCAAATCCTTTATTGGCTCCTTAGGAATCATTCGTCTCAGTAGAATTGCCACTTCTAGGCCTTTCAGCAAGTCGTCTTGTTTTTTTCCAGCTCTCTCCGCGTGAGACCCATAACCTTTCGCATTTGTCTCGGCCGTTCCGCGACGCGGCGAAACAGCTCGGCGCTACGCCGACACGCCCATTCGCAACGGCGAGAAAGAAACTCCACTCCTCTTAACAAGTCCACTACTGCCGTGGAGGAAAAAAAAGAACCCTTTGCCCCTCGCCCGGATGGCCTCTCGGGGGAATTCGGTGTCCATAAGGTCCGAAACCCTTCTTCTGCCCATCCCTGTGGATTGCAGAGGAGTCGTATCCTCCATCTAGAACGGAGCTGGCGTGGATAAAAAACACATTTAGGAGGAGGAGTAATGGGAAAGGGAGGTTGGGAGGACTTTTAGGGGAGCGGGTTCACTACCCTACCAACTACCCCTCCCTCTGTCGCGCGGGGGCGTCACTGTGGGCCAAGGACGGTCGCTCAGCCTCCCCACATCTTTTTTTTTACCGTCGTCAGGCCCTCGCTTCGTCCGAACCTAATCCCACGGTTTGCCCTCCGCAGGGGTGGTGGCGAGACGGAGTTCGAGTTGCTTCTGGCTTGGCAAGTTCCGTGGGCAATTTTTTCATCCGAGTGTCTTTGGCGAAAATTAGTCTTTGGGCACCGAAGTCAATGAAATAAGCTTCGGCCTTCGTATGCCTGCGAACCTCATTTATCCAGAAAAACCAATTGTAATTCCATATGAAATATTTTGGAGTTGCTTATGGCTTGGTGGGTTCGGTGGAATCTTTTTCATCCAAATGTCGATGGCGAAAATTTGTCTTTGGACTATGGAGTCGGTGAAATGTGGACTTCGAATGCCTCTAAAGATATTCGTTTAGCGATAACCAACAATTTTCATTCAAAATCATCGAAAAGCAGGTGGCCGTCAAGAGTGTGTGGACCTATGGCCATCAAAGATATGTGATGATGCATTTCGAAAATCACTTGCCGACCAAGAGATAAAAAGAGCCAAGGTCCAGCTTGTTGGTTTCCGATACGAAGTTGACTTAAATAGTAATACTACACTTATGTCGATAGCATTCACTTTTCGATAATACAGAGACTTCCGTGCAGCCGTTAGCAATTCAAGCAAAACTGTTTACGCCTGCGCCGTCGTAATCAAAATTACCATCATGTCCTCTATGGTTTCGTTTAATCGGAAAATCTCTTGAACGTAGATGATGGTGGTTTTATATATTAGCACCTCCCTCTGTCACCCCTTCCCCTACTCTTCACCCTCGCATCCAGTTCAACTCGAGATAATCTGATAAAAGCGCGGAACAGGGGAGGGAAGCTCTTGTTAGAGGGAGTTGGACGTGTGCATTCATGATATACCTCTCACTCTCGCTCCCCACCGCTGTCGCCTGTTCACTTGCCTCGAGTGTGTATGTAATGGATATTTATAGCGTGAGTGTCCGTGATACTCGTGGCCCATCTCGACAAAAGGCATTTAGTTTCGGGCCATATAATTCCCATTGTCGTCGCCCTTCCCCCACTACCCCCCCCCCTTCATCCCCCATCACTCCCACCATCCCATTCGCTCTCTCGTGCTGATTTGCGACGCTGTGTTTTGTTTCCATCCTATCCCTCTCTCTCTCTCTCTCCAAGCCTTCTCACTCGTCCACCCTGCCTCTTGCCCCACCACGACTTCATCTCGGATTTCGTGCTCGCACTCCATGAAAATCACAAGTGGCGCCAAAACGTGGAGTGTGGTATTTTTTGAAAATAACTAATTGAAGTACTTAATGTCAGTTTTAGTTTTACGTGCATTAGTAGTCACCATCCTTGATATTTTTGCTATTAACAAATTATTTACTCACTCGCAGCTACTATTTGACTAGTTTGTGACGAGGGATAGTCGAGAAATTACTTGTTACATTATGTGGGTTATTTTTATTTGAATCAGTACTCATGTTTTTTTACTATTTTCAAATCATCTCCTCGATGGCAGCTCCTCCTTTATTGTGACAGGAATAATTATGTGCTTAGGATTGGCAAAAAAATTCTTTTCTTTTTCGGCACAGCTAGAATACTTTGTTGCATGAGTACGATAAAAGTAATTATTTTATCGAGCCACGCAATTAAAAGATTCTTTTGGTCTCGATTATATTCCGTAAGTGTTCCTTACTGAGTTTTCTCCTTGCTACTCGTCTTCCGTAGACCTCGTGTTACAATTATCAATTCTCTCTTTGCAGAGGATTCTTCTTTTGGATCGAGATGGCTTCCAATTAATTTCTTCGAATTAATGTTGGCATGATTTGCAATTCGCCTTTGTATCAGGAATCTGCCATGTCTCAGAACCTACTATTATGTACTATAAACATGTGCAATTTACGGTCAGGGATGAGAGCGCATGTATCCTGTTTACTCACGAAGCGAAAACATGGCAGTATCTCGAGACCACAGTGCGTCAAGGCGTGCCTGCGAGGGGCGATACCCGTGGCATTGGTTTTTAACCCACAGTTGGCAACTGCGATTGGAGAGCGAGAGTGGAGTGTGCAGGAGGAGGAGGACGGGAGAGAGGGTGGGAGAGGGGAGGAGGGGTGATGGAATGGGTAGGGGAAGGAGGGGAGTGGGGCTGCGATGAAATGGATGGATATAGAACGGAGATGGGCCTCACTTCTCCTCCAACCCCCATCAACCTCCCCCATCGCCCGTCCTCCCCGACCCCAAAATCTATCACATCTCTTCGTCCAGCCTTTTCCTTCAGATAGGCCTCAAGATGTTCCCTCGGCCCTCACCCCATGAATTCCCTCCGTTTTCTGCTCTTCCCAACGCATTCCGATCCCCGGCGAACCTTTGGGTCACTGATTAGTCGTTTTTATTGGAAAGATTCCCTCGCTCTATCCATCCGCCTTCGCGTTCCCCATCTCTCCCACGTTTCATTTCGATTCCCCCTCACCTTCCTCACCGAAGACAGCTTAGGATGTTCAATACATTTTGGGAACAAGGCATTATATTTTCACCATTTTCCCCCTTTCCTGGCGTGATACTGCTAATATTAATTTTGCACCTACCTCAGCATACCAATATCATGTTAACTGATTCGGATATACATGGAGAAACAGTAAAATTCAGCTCGTGAGTAAAATCACTTATTATTTGGATAGTATCTTTAGTCCGCAATTATCTAGCAAAATCATTTTAATGTGCGAAAAATGGCGGCAAGTATAGCCATGAATAGTATAGATATATTTAGAAATTGGAAGCCGAGCGCAGTGGTCGGCTTGCAATTTGTTAAGAAACTGGGTGATTTCCATGTTAGGGTCTAAGTCTCAAGGGAAGAAATTGAAAAAATGACATATTTTTATCACTGTACCAAAAGCAAATACAATGAAGTATCAAGTTTAGACGCTAATATCACTTTAAAGCCTGTCGAAACTGACAAGAAACTTTCGTGAAAAATAAGGAACTTTACACATCTGTTGTTGTTTCCGTCGTATATTTCCAAATTGTCAATTCGCTTGTCACTAATATCACGAAATAAGCTTAAGTTATTCCTAAGTTTGCTTTATTCTAAAGCTGCTTAGTTAGCGTTTCATTTGATGGGAATTGGAAAATATAATCATCATTGGGAAACTTTGAATTCGTTTTCCTCGTCCGCACCGCGCCGTTTCAAATGTCTCCCTTGCGCACTATGTGCTGTGCCTCTTGAATTTGTTTAGGGGAGAGAGGGAGAGAACTTTACGAGGACAGACAAACCAAGCGTGGGCTCCTCGGGTCTCGTACCAGTTTATCAGGAAATTAGTTCCCCTTGAGGTCGGAAACGTGAAATTTATTGGGATATTTACTCGACTTGTAGGCGAAAGCGATTCTCGGCATGTATGCTAACTGCCACGTGCTTGCGCTCCCCTGTTGCTTTGCCTAAGGCAAATAGAGCAGTCATCAAAAGGAGGGTAATGCTGATTAGTTGATTCGATTTTTAATTATTTCACTGGGAAAAAATGATATTATGAAGGATGAAACCGAATGGAAATAATTCGTTCTCCACTTCATTCTCTCGGTAGCATTTTTTTGTTCTTTAGAAAATCATTTTTTTTTAGTTTTGCGCTCTAAACAGACCGCAGGCTTTGAGTGGAGACCTTTCTTCTATTCTTATTAATATATCTTTAATATATCTCTTCATAGAAAATACTTCTTATAATATTTTCTTGGTTATGACTGGAATTTCATTGAATTGTAATTCATATCTTTTCTTAGAAAATACTTCTTAAAATATTTCTTTGTTATGATTCGCGTTAAGAGATGTAATGTAATCATTGGCGCCTTCCGGCTTTTAGTGGCCTATATATTTCTTTTTCTTCCCCATTTTAGAAGATAAGAAACACAGTAGTTTACTATTCAGCCCTTCTTTCTTGAAATTCCTTGAATGCTTGAGAAAAATAGGTCTTATCTCATTCGAGAGTCACTCAATTCCGTGTTCACCTCGCATGTGGGGATGTGTAGGCAGTTAGCCGGCGTGACGAAGTTACGTAGACGAGGGAATTACTCCACATGTTCGCAACGACGGACTAGTATGGCACGACCCCGGTCGCAGCGGCGGCGTCGGCGGGAACAGTGATGACGGCCGTAAGGCGGTCGGCATCCGTAGTGGTGGTGCATAACATCAAAGAGGCTGTGGCGGTTGCTTGTCTTCCCCTTTGTCCCTTGTACTCGTATGCCAGACAGAGGAGACAGGGATGTGGCAGGCTGGGAGGAGGACATGACGTGGAAGTAAAACAGGGGTGAATTTGGTTTGTTCGTTTAATGATTTTGGACTTCCAATCTCTGAATCAATGAGCTCCGATTTCAATGGTGATTCTAACGCGCCACTCGTTATAAATGCTTAATATTGGCCTTCGATTATGTGTTGCCGTTGATTTTCAAACAACATTATTAAACCATTTGAAATTGGTTGACCATCGACATACGTCTGATTATCCATAATCTATTGGCTGTCTCTAAAATTGGGCCACTGTAGACGATCGATTTAAAATTGACAAGTTGTAGAAAAACAACAATTCCTAATCAATCGAAATTTGACCTTAATGTGTTATAGATAAACGGATGGGATATTTTACGCTGGGATATTATTTTCATTAAAATCTTTAAAAATGGTGAGATCACATTGTAAGTTTAAATAGCTCAATCATTTACCCATCCCATAATGTATTGTTTTAAATAAACTCAAGACTTAAATTTGTCGATCCTTGCCATTGACACGGTAGGCCACCTCGTCGATCATAGCCTTCGACCGAACCATCGATAAATCGAACCTTCGACCTATCCAAAAAGAGCAGGGTGGGGAGGGGTGATACGTCTTGATGGAGGGATGCGAGGGAAGGCGGCCTCCCTCCCCCTCCACCCCCCAGGCGCGCCCGGCCCCCGATGGGAGCGAAGCCAGTGTGTGTGTCAGTTGCCGTCCGCACGAAGGAAGTGCCTGGGGAGAGGGGGGCGAGAGACGCAAAGGGAATGGGGGAGGTGGGCGGAGGAGGAGGGGGGTTGGTGTAAGCGATGGCCATTGGCGCGGGGTGAGTGGCATGGGTTGCCGTCCCCGGGGGAGGGGAGGGGGGAAGTTTAAAGGAAGGATAGGGGGTTGAGGAGTTGGTTTGAAATGGGAGTTGGGATGAGAGGGACGTTTCTCTTGCGGAGGATGGGATGGGAGTGAAGGGGTGGTGCTATCTCCCTCTTCCACTGTAGAGGCATGGAACCGGTGATAAATTTGTCTCCACCACTCCGTCTCCTACTCTTAACCCTTCCCCACTGGGATCCTCCCTTCGAACCCCACTTCACCCTTCCCACTCCGTCTACCCTATTCCACCTCCTCCTCCTCTACATTCCCCTTCTTTTTTCTCTATCCTTATTCTCGCTCCCCATCAGCGACACCCCTTTTCCCCTCTACGTCCGCCTTGCCTTTAATTTTTACCCTCCCCCCCTATATAACCCCTTCTCTGCTCAGACGAAACCCTCCGCTTGCTCTCCCCTCCCAATTTGGACCCTTCCTCCACCCCAACCGTTCCCAGTTCTTGACTTCTCCTTCCCACACCATCTCGTCTTTTCCTCGCTGTCCATCTCTGCGTTCCCTCCCGCCGTGCCATTAAGAATTTCCTCCTCCCCGGATTCTTTTAAGTATTCTGCTCCCCCGCCCCAGACGTTCCGTCCAAGACTTCTTCTTCTTCCTTCTCCATCCCCCCCCCCTCTCTCTCTCTCTCGTCTTTCCGAATCCCTCGGTATTTTACTACGTGAGCGCTCGGTGATGTGGGTAGAGAGAGGGGGAAGTATTGTGATTGAAGTTTGGTATTTTCGGCTCCTCCTCCTCCTCCATCGCCGCTCTCTCCCTATCCGTACGAACTTGCTCCGGAAAAATAATGGTCTCCTCTCCCTAAGTCTCCCTCGTGGTGTCAGGGTGTCTTAGGAGCGACGATGCGGGTTCTCGCTCGGGTGAATACAATGTGTCTACGTCTCCAAATTCCGTAGACTATTTAGGGGTTGCTATATTTGAAGTTTTTCTCGTGAAAATATTTTCGTTGTTTACTACAAATCCATCAGTATTTGTGGTATTAAAAATTTGTTCACCGTTAATAATAGATCTGGCTTTCTTATATCAAAATTCCATGTCATTGAAACGAAAAATACAGGAATAACAAGCTCTCAGTGTTGGGCAAGTTGATTTAACGCCCAAAAAACGGGTACTTTTTTCAGAAAAATATTAGTTATTATTAAAATATTAGTTATAACATGGGGAAAAGTTTTTAAAAAGTCAATGATTCAACGTAGAAATAAATTCTCCATCGTTTGCTTTTTGTTGCTTTGAATTTGATTGCTTCGTTTAGAATATAGATCTCCTCAAACTCGGGTATCTTGCTTTTTTACTGTCAGTAAGTCTCCCTCTTGGTGTCAGGGTGTCTTTGGAACGACGATGCGTGTTCTCGCTCGGGTAAATACAATGTGTCTATGTCTCCAAATTCCGTGTACTATTTAGGGGTTGCTGGATTTGAAGTCTTTCTGGTGAAAATATTCACTCTCTCAGCACATATTTATAGTTATAGGTTTTCGAATCGTCTACTGACGTGGATTTGAATTATGAATTAATCTTTGAATCCAGAATCAATCGCTTTCGTTAAATTTTGTTTTTCTACCACCGATTGGTCTCTAAACTGTTTGCGTTTTTGGTGCTGAGGCGTTCCTGTCATAAATGTTCGTGTACCACTGATTTATTTTAATTATTTGTTGCCATTTGTTTTGGTTTCATCTTCTCTTTAAAAATCTAATTTTTGTTTAATGATATATTTTCCTTCATATTTATACCTAGCTCACCTCTTTTATAGGCTATATTTCTAATTCCTCTGTTAATGAACTATTTTGCATAAGTTTGATTGTTTTTTAGTCATTATCTCTGAAGTATTAATATTTCTCAAGTGTATCTTTCGTCTTAAAACCTAAATGTGCCGCCTCTTTTAACACTACAAAAGTAAAATCTGGATGTTATAAGAAATCCTTTCGAGTTTTCCGCGAGAGCGATGCAGTATTATTCAGTTAGTGATCTCGCTTGATTATAATTGTCCCAGCGTCGAGCTTTTGTCACTTTTAAAAGCTCGCTGGACCACGCAGTGTCGGGATTGTGTTTGTAAAAATGCTCTTCGGAGCGCGCGGCTTCATTTGAATGTTCCTCGCATGGGCGCCGTCATTTTTGTAACTCTCTCGATCCCCTCCCCCGTCATATTATCTTTTATTTGTTCCCATCCGAGAACCAACCTTTGAACTCTCCCCAATTCCCTTTTGTCGCCGCCTCCGTGTAACCGTCTACACACGACCGTCTCCCCCAAACCCTTGCGCCACCCTATCTCGTGGGCCCCTCATCCCCTCCGCCTTGACCTTAGCTCGGCGTCCTATACCTCGCAGATATCGCCCTCGGAGGAAGCGGGGCGGGAGGAGCAGTCTCTGCCGCTAACACATCCTCCTCCCTTCCCTTCCCAACAGGGCCGTTGCATCACACCCATATCTCCTCGCACCACCACTCGCCTGCCCCTTCCCCCACGACCCCATCCGCCGCCGGGCGCCGCCCCCTCCCCCTCCCCCCCCCCGCACGTCAGACCGTATAGCCAGCCCCCCACCCCCTTCCCTCTGCCTCCATCCTTGACGCATCCTGGTACCGCCGCCGCCGAGGAATCCTGTGGGCGAGGACCGCACCATGCATCATTCCCAACCCTTCTCTCCCACCTCCCATCCTTTTAACCCTTCACGAGTAAGGCCTTCCCTCCGCCTCTCCTCACCCTTCTCCTGCCGCCGCCTCCTCCTCCTCCTCCTCTGGGGGCTTAGAATGCGAGTCGTGTAGGTGGGAGGCCGTGACATGGACGGAGTTGCGGGGTTGGGGTGGTTGAGGCGAGGGGCGGGGGAGAGGACTTGCGTTACAATACGCTCGCCTCCGCCCCCCCCCCCTCCTCTTTCCCGCCCGTCCCTGCGTTTCTTGCGCTGCCAACGTGTGCTAGTGCGTTAGCTGCTAACTCAGTGCCCATTGTGTGTGCCGAGTTCGTGCAGACTGCCGCCCCTCTCTCTCTCTCTTGCGGGAAGTATTCCCTTCCCTCCTCGCCGCCGCCTTGTCTTCGCTGCTGTCCCTCCTTCGCTTCCAGTCAAACCTCCTCGTCTCCCAAGTCCTCCTCCTCGTCCTCCCCATTATAAAAACCCTTTTCAGTGGTGTGGCCACCGGTCTTCGGTCGGACGCCTGCTTTCAAATTGTATCCACTTCCCGTTATGGTCATGGTACGCGATGGTTTCATTCCGCCTCAGGTTGGGCGATCTAGTCGCGCTTTGCGTACGTTTTGGGGATGAGGGTAGTGGTTTACCCCGCCAGTTGCGTGATCCCTCATGGTTATGTAAAATATTAAACAGAATTTTGGTAGAAATAACAAGTAAATTCTACTTGTATATTTTTGCTATTAATTCAAATGGAAATTTGTTCGGACGCTTCTCGCGACGATGATGAAATTTCAAGAATTGTACATTTTCAGCAGGTTTCTTATTTTACCCAGCGGATAAGAATTCAGAATTTCTGCATTTTAATATTTACATTGAATAATAGTGTTGCTGACTAAAACGAAAATTCCAAGTGTGATCAGTTAGTTGGTGCACACATTTAATCGAACTCCCAGTATTTTAAAAGTTTTCATCACACACGAGGTCCAGTCCAGTTCCCAGTTCTCTCTGCATTTTAAAACGATCGGTAGAACTAAATGGAAATAGCAAAAAGAGAGTAAAAACGAGGAAAATAACTTAGCACAATTAGTTTCTCATTTTTTCCTATTCCATTTATCAGTAATGAATCAGCCCGTTTAAAAAACATCGTAATCTGATCTGGTGGAAATTTTTATATTTTGCATCAAGCGGTTCATTATTGTCGTATGCCCTCCGCGGAACAGTGGGAGGGTATTCGAAGTGCTTACGGAGTGAGTTTCGTGGGAACAAGGCGGGTATCCTACCGGACGTTAGCGTCCACAGTCAGCACCATGTCCACACGAGAAGTAGTTGTGTAATGGTGACGTGTTATCCCACTCATCACTTCGTAGGAAATGGAAATTCTTTACCGGGAAACTAAACCAGCGTTTTCGTGGCTCATCGCCTTTTCTGTTACCGGAAACCAGACAGCTCGCAACAATTTTGAGGAGTTCTTTCTTTTTCACTCTATTTTAATCTTATTTTCTCCGAAAAAGTGTAATCTATGGATCATTTTTCTTGATTTTAAGGACTTTATTGTGGTATATTCTTTGAATATGTGTATTCCAATGTGATTCCAATGTTCAGATTTCGAAATGCTGTTGGAATCAACGCAACTACTCGAGTTCAATTGAATGGGCGTGGTCAATGGGAGGTCAGGGCACCAAAAACCCCTAAGTCGAATTCATATTAGAGTGAGCAAAGAGAAATTTAGTGTTATCTAGGAAATGAGAGTATAACCTGTTTCTTATTTTTACACTTTCGGAAGGGCTGAATGCATTTGCTCAGCGTGAAATCTTGTCTAAAAATCTATTGACCCCCCTGTCGTATGCATGTATTCCGTCCTAAAAATGCACACACTTCTTCTCGCGGCCTACCGGAAACCGACACTTACCCACCACTGGGAGCGGGAAGGCTTTCGGAAGGGCGCTAATTCTGGATGCAGATCCGATGCAAATGGCCCGCCGTGCTGCAAGAGTGTTTTTCTCGAAGAGGGAGGAAAAATAAAAGGAGTTTTCCTTCCTCGGCGGAACGAATTCCGAGGAACGTCCTAGACTTGGAGATGGGGCGGGAGGGGGGTTTGAGGATTCTTCCGTTGCTAAGCGCCCCCGTAACGCCCTCCTCTCCACCCCTTGTCCTCCCTGCCATCCTGAAGGGGAGGTTGAAGGGGGGACTGTTATTCCCACTTGGCTCATGATGGTGGGGAAGTCTGCAGAACGCATGGGTGTCTCCAAAAAAAAGAAGTAACTTTTAAACTTCGAATGTATGCGAGAACAAACACAACTGGCCTGATAGTCGATTCTGCTGGCAAAAAAAATACCTGTGCACCTTTATTTTTCTGAATGAATCTTGTGCCAAAAAAATTAAGTTAAATACTTCTTTTCCTTTATATCCGCCAGTGATTCAAAGTATATTTACTCCTCCTAAAACTAATTTCAGTATTTCGAGGTGAAGAAATGGAGGATAATATTCGTGGAGAGAATTTATTAGTGCGTTTTTTAAATTATTCTATATCGTTATAGTGTCCGACAGTCGAATATTTAAATTTTGTCGTGGAAAATGTGGATGTCCGATATAGTAAAAATTTTAAAATTTACTTTTCCAAATATTTAATCCTACCGCAGCATCGTATCACTGCTTTTTTTCGTAAAGACTCCAAAGAAATAAAGATAATTAAGCCCAGTTTTCAACAAAATACAAAAAAGTATATTTCTTATAATACATTTCGAAATCTCCTCGACGGTAAGGTGTTTTTCGGATATTGATGAATGTTAGATTACTTCGAAATGCCACTACTGATGTTTGGACGCATTAAATTACATTACAGACAGTATTCTTTAACTATTCGTGCGTAGTACTGCAGGAGGAAAAGGGGCGAGGAAGTTTTCGAGTGTGTATGTGTGTGTGTGTAGGTCGTGCTGGGAAGACCGAGAAGGGTACCTCATCCATTTCGTAAGGAAGGGTCGACGTGGAGAAGGGGAAAAGCCCTGTCAGGGGGGGCTGGCTCGTTGGCTTATTCATTCGGGGGGAGGGGAAGGCGGTGGTTTGGGGGGCAGGATGGCCCCTCGCCCGTCTCCATTCGCCCCTCGCACCCGTTCCCTGGCTTAAAATTTTATCCCTCAGCTTGCACCATCGTGCCTTCCCCAGCGCTCCATAAGGCCCCTCTTCAACCCTTGGAAAAACCCTTTCTTCCACGAACCTCTCCGCCCCAGAGCCTTCCGAAAACTTCCCCATATGCCATTCCTGCCTCCTACGCATTGCTCTAGTCCCTCTCCCCCCTTTTAGCCCCCCACCGATGGGTTCAACTTTTTAGAAAGTCGCTTGTATATGTTGCATCCACTAAATCACAAATGTAATCGGTAGCATATACCAATTAAAATTTATAAATATTATAAATATTTAAAAAATATACAAATGCATTTGCAGCCCAGTTAAAAGCGACGTTTCATCAGTAGGCGGGGTTGTATTTTGTAGTGTTTATTTTTATTCAGTGATTTTATTTCTTATGCGCATCATTAATTACTTGATTGAGTATCGCTCCCGATAATGCGAGGTTATTTTACTCAAATAAGACGTTTAGCTAGAAGTGGTGCACCTATATACCATAAATGAATGTATATATCTCATGTTGGACACAAAATTGTTAAATTCTTTTAGAATATAGCGGGAAGATAACGAGTTACTTTATAGTAGCTTAAGTACTATTTTGTTGCGGTAACTAATTTCAACTCAAATTTTCTCTGATTTACGGTGATTCCGTTACTTTATCTCGCTACTCCATACCTCTGTCGTCCACGACAACCCTTTTCTCCTCTTCGTTTAGCTTCCCCAAATTCGCTCCTCCGCTAATGCCTCCACGCTTCCGCGCCTCTTTCCCTTCCCCCTCCCCGCTGTCGCGCCTCACCTTGCCGCACCCCTGCTCCCCTCCACTGACCCCCTTTTCCACTCCCACGCCTCCTCCTCCCAGCCTGTCTCGTCCTCCGGTCAAACCCCCCCCCCTCTCACCATGCCTCCTTCCGCTCCACGGTTGCGCCGGGGCTATCAAATTAGCACCGCTGGCCTTTTTTCTTTCGTCTCTTTTTATTCTTTTCCCTGTGCCGTGTCTAGCGCAGGCTTCTCCTTCCTTGTTTGTGCAAGTTTCGCTGCTTTGCGTCGGCGAGGACGGCCTGCTCCTCCCTCCTACTCCCCCGTCCTCTTTCCTCATAGTTGATAATCCTGTGGTGATGTGATGGCCAGGAATATATTACGTGAATGGCGATGACCGTCAGGAAGTAAGGCGTTTATCATTTACTACCCCATCGCCCTCCTCTGTTGTTGATTGACTTGTGAATTGCGTAATGCCAATGCAATTCATACACTGCTTTATTGGAGACTTTGGGCGTGTTCGCCATCTTATTTAAATGAATGTTTTCGTTGGACATTTGTATCGACTCGAGTTAAAGCAGCCGTAAAGTTGTGGATGCACATTAAGCGAGTTTTTTCGTGCATATTTATCCCATATGGAGCTTTGGAAGACTTGTGAATATAACTTTATGTATCACTTTTTGCCTGTGACTTACTAGTTACTAGCAGGTTCGCCACCCGCCTAAATGAATATAAACATATTTACTATTTTGCATAAGTGAAAATTAGGTACATGAGGAAAAAACTTTAAAAATCATATGGAAAAATACAAATGCACAGTTAAGTAATGAATTAATTCCTGTGGAATAACTCTCACGGGATAGACTTTTTGCTATAAAGGCCTATAGACGGTGAAGATTTTGATTTATGGCAGTGCTCTGTCCAAGGGGATCTAGGGGGAATATCAATTTCTCAGCGTAAATATTTTCAAAGCTGTAACGTATCTTGAATATTAAAACCATAATAGTAAAAATAACGGATCCATGCCAACCGTTCAAGGTGGATTTATTTCTATTCCTTAATGCGCACGAATTCAATTTAGATGAGACGAGAGCGTGAGGGTAACCAAGTGGCTTTCTTGCTCTCCCTAAATTATGACGTGGACGCAGTCAATGAGCAAGGGGCGTACTATTTACGCCCTCTCCCTTTCGTCCCCGCACCCCCCCCCCTCCTCCTCCTCCCACGACAGCTCTTGCCAAGTTCCCGAGCTTTTCCTCCCCTCTCCCGCTCGAATGAATAATCATCACATTCCTCTTCGCTCTGTTTGTCGTACGCCCGCACGTATCAGCGACATATGTCCCCACCCCAAGGGCAATTTGCACGCGCTGTTTGCCGATCGGCGCTGGAATAAAGAGGGAATGGAAAGGGAAGGAGGATTGGAGGAAGGTACTGTTCAGAGGGAGAGAGGCGAAATTTATGGACGGGCAGGAATAGATAGAAAAATAGAAAAATATTTATTGCTCAGGAAAAATTCCGTGAGAACAAATATATATTAAATTACTTAAATAAATTACATTTTGCTAGCTCATTACATTAAATACAATATAAATGATTACAATGATAAATGATTACAATTATATTCCATATATTTCATGGCATAACCGATCATATAAAATGCATGAAATATAGTAAAAATAGAATAGGATGTGTCGGTGACGGAATCGACGATAGGTGGTGATTACCGCGTGGTTTGGGTGCTCTGGAGGGATGCACCAACTGGACGGATGGCTGGGTGGTGCGATGATGCCTCACTGTGGTGTGTTTTTGATTCCCAGTGGTGCTATTTCATATATTTCATCCAAGACCCTCCGTCCAAATTCTTACCGTTTTCAGAAGACTTCCTCAGCCCCTGTGGTCCTGTGGCTTGTTCATCGGGCAACGCTCTTTTATTAGTTTCTGTAATAACTTTATTTGGACTAATTGAGTTAAAAATGGAAACATTGAATTTTGAAGCGAAGATCTAAAGAAACATCTCCTGATGACTTTTTGCCGACGTTGTCTATGTTTGTCGAATTTTGGTGCTTTTAAGTCGTCAGTTGATTGAATAAAGTTCATCTTTGTTGTTGGCATCGCCAGATTCCGTGGGAAATAAATTTACCTTTTTCGGTGTTACCGTTCACCTTTGGCGTTCATAGATATTGGAAAATGCTTACTCGCTGTGCGTTCCATCAAATTAATTGGGCGATTGCATCTTCGATTCACAAAACCTTCGACGAAGATTTCGATTTATCTAACCATTGTATATCCAAGATTGTTCTCTTTCCATACTTGTTCCTTCGAGAAAGGTTTGAACGAGTGATAGTGACATGTGGAGGTTAGCGAGAGACGACAGGTTGGGTTCGGAGGGGGTTAAGAGGTTTCTGAATGGGCGTCGACGAAAAGAGAAGGCTCTGGTGGTGACAGAAGAGTCTGGCAGTCCGTGCAGCTTTGTAGAATGGAGGTAGTTCCGTTACGAGCCCAAATTTGAGTGTTTGTGCTTAGTGATCGTGCGACATATTTGCGACGTTCATTTCTCATATTCCTTGACACAACAAGTTTGATATAATGAAAGGAGTTCCCGCTTTTCCCTGAAATATATTAGCAAATGATTATTATTAATTCTTGAGGTATTGCAGTTGGGTAGTCACCGTTTAAAATATATGCAGAAACCTCGGCAAATAAAATTCACTGGAGTGTCAGTATATTGGATATGAACATGATCTTACCAGGGAAACCATTTGATCAGCTAGTTTCTCCATCATAAATGTATTTAAGCCAAGATTCCTTTTCAAAGAGCGTCTTTAGGTAATGAGCGTGAACTGCAGGAAAAGGAACCTCGCTGTCTTTAGTTTTTTCGAATACTCTCAACCCCATTTTTCTCTCAATTATAGGGATGTTCTAAATTGTTTTCTGATTGCTATTAGTACTTTGGGGAGGCTTATAATTAAGTCTTCTTTGTTCATACCTTTAACGAGCGTTTTGAACTTTAATTGAAGCATAAATTACAAATTGATTTGCTCCCTGTCTTTGTTCCCAACGGGGGCTATCGATTTAACCTTAATATCGATGCCCATTTAGTTCCTGACAACGCACTTATTGGTGTGAATGCACAATTCGGGCCCTCTTCCCCAAGCTTCTTCCCAATACCCGTGGTCAATTTAGAAAATGCGTTATCTTGCAACCCAAACTGAATCATCGGAACGCCGTGTTATTCAAGTAGCTTAAGCATAGCGTCGCTTGTCTGCGGGGAAGATGTTGTGGGGGAGAGAAGGATGAAGTGCTGTGCTGGGGAGGTGGGCATGTAAAATCCCCTCCGTAGAGCCTTCGGGGCCAAGAATAGGGACATGATTGTATAGAGGAGGAATTCGTGGAACGGAAAAGGGTTGGGGTGCAGAGGGGTGGGGGCGAAGGGTGTAGAAGGGGTTGGGAATATCGGAAGGGATGCTAGGGAGAAGGGTTTGGAAAGGGAAAGGGTGAGGGAATCTTAGGGTCCAGGATACTGATGCCAAAAGTTGGGGTTGGCGTTGAATAGGGCGCAGGCCGGGGATGAGGTAGGAAGGGAACTGGCGGACAAAATAAAGTGGTGAGAGCATTTTATTTTGTCTTTTTTGAAGGGGCCCAGAAGGGGGAGTTAGGCCCATTAGGGGAGGAGGCAGTGGAGTATGTACAAGGGAGAGGGAATGTAATAAGTGAATTATTTGATGGGGAACGATAATGAGGGTGTTGTGTAGGGATCTGGATTTGGTTTTGGGAGCTTTTTGCGATGGGTGATTTTTGTCATCAACTCACAATCGCTAACCTGCATCAATGTAAATGCTATCCTCCTTTCTTCATTTTGGGGATCAAAAATTTACTCCTCGACTGAACAGTCGTATATTATTAAGCCGATTATTCATTAACGTCCTTGTCGAAAGGCGTTGGTTGTAATGGTTTTCCGAGTTTCAAAAAATGTTGACATTTATGTGTGCATTTTTGTAGGTACTGCATTACTTAAATTACCAAGGATCGATGATCTTCCATCTCTGTGTACAATTTTCGATCATAGGTCGTTTTACTCGCGAACTAAAGACACTCATTATACTCTCTTTGAATTAAAAATAACCGTTTATAAGTGGTGATCAACGATTTCTTGCGAAAAAATCTGTAATTTATTGCAGGCAATACTGCTAATGCCGTTTCGGGCTCACCAAACACCCTACTATGGTCAATGATCAAAAACATGGTTTAGATTATTCGAACTTCCAAATGATCCCTGGACATAAAACCTTGAAAGTTTAGCGGGATTAATGAAAAATAAGTTGTCTTGACGGTAAATCCCATCCTAATACTAGCCCCACTGCTATAATACCCACACACGGCCGTTCCCACTCTCAGAGGTGCTTCAACAATGGTCGGGACCCGATCATCTTACCTGAGCCTCCTCTTTCGCGACCATCGTATTTTTCACTCGAGTCTCAGCACACTAAATACATCCGCTCGTCTAGCGGTATACTTTGAGCATCGTAAGAGACAGAATAGTTCGTAGCCCTTTCCGATTATTTACACACGAGTGAGGATGCACACTTGGAGACGTGACTTATCGACAGGTTGTTCACCCGGAAAAACCGGACGAAGGGAATGGCTTGAAGTCTGTTCCCACACGTTTTGTCCTACTGTCCCCCTTTGACGTCAAATGCATAACTTGTTGTGATCGTGGGCTGGCCAATGACTGCCGTGATGAGAAGCGGATAGATCAGCAATGGGATTCAATTCATTAGAGCGCTCGCTTATTCGCCTATGCTTCTGCTACAAAAGTAAATAAAATTAGCTTTGCCTAGTATCTGATATCGTTGGTATGAAATTCATTTGATTGCTTTTCCTGTATTTTTTTACTTAGCGCTTCTTTACGTCCTTCGATTTTTTACGCTGCGTCAAAGTTTGGAAAATTTGGTGTGGAAACCACCTATTTACTAGTAGCACTTGGTTGAATGTTACTTTAACCGTTTTTATCCATTCCCGCTAAAGAAATGCTATAAAATTACAAAAATTAAAAAAAAAATCTAAACGTGGTCTTTAAGCGTTGATATAGTCACGGTTCAACCCGCGAGGCACAATCAGTGTATTGACACACATGCTGTTGTACACGTGCTGAATGATGTTGTCTCGATAAATTTAAATCACTTCAATCAGCAAAACCTCACAGCCCCACCTGAAGCGAAGTCAGCACCCTCAAATCCCATCCCATTACGGTAGCCGGAGCTCCACCCGAGCGCGACGCACCTTCCCCGCGGGCTAAGATCACTCTGGACCCGATACTCTCTCCTCCTCTTGGGTTTACACTTGATGCGCCGACTATTACCCTTCGTCGCCGCGGAAGACACTAAAGCAGGCGGGGAATCTCTCTCTTGAATTGTAAACGGACACTTCCCTCCCCCGAATTCCCCTTCCTAACAGCCATATGCCACGACGATCGCCGCGAGCGTCGACGTCGACGCCCTCTGTGAGCTGGCGCAGGAACTAAGGGTCTCACGTCTCTGAACCAGATAGTTCCAATAATGACCGCCCAGATGCCGGGACTTGAGCGAATGCGAAAGGAGGGTGGGGTGTTTATTTTCGAGACTCGTCACAGGCGCGGGTCCATCGAAAGCGTATTATGACCGAACCGGCTGGTCGAGTGAAGTTTTCTCGCCTTCCGGCGCAGGATAGCACTTCTGACAATTGGAAACCGTTGTTTTTGTTATCCGTTTATGATTTTATGACCGCCGGGCCGTTGAGAATGGCATCAACCGGCAGTATGCAAAACGGTTGAGGGAAATAATCTATTTCTTGTGGGGGATCCGAAAATTGCTAATCTGTATTTATGAGTAGTTTTTTTACGGTCTTTCTATGTAAAAAATAATATTAGTTTTTAAATCTTTAAGCTCTTCCGAACACTGACTTTTGATATTGCAATCGATTTTTGTTTATCACGTATATTTTTTCCTTGAAGGCCACATTCGGTGAGGGCACACCTTGGATAGTGCAGCAATGGAATAAAGCTCAACCTTTGGTATTCCATGAATTATTTCATAGTAATCAATTCCAGAGCTCATGACTTTAAGCCTTTTCTTTAATTGCCATCATTTATAGAAGTATTATTTATTTATTTCTATAAAACGAGAAATTAAAGCATAATAATTATTCCTATTTTAAAGTAAAATCCAACGGTGAGTTAATACTAATCTATCGCTCATCGGCAATCATTCTCTGTAGATCTAAAAGGATTTTGGTAAGGACTAAGTTACGATAGGTGAACGAAGATGGGCTATAACAGCGGTTCCCAAACTTTTTCATTCCGCGACTCATTTTAGACCATACGTTTTAGCCGCGACCCCCTAAAAATGATCGCCCAAGTTAAATACATAGTTCACCATAATATTAGTATACATATCGCGACCCCCGTTTGAAAACCGCTGGGCTAGGAGAACACTTCCTGCCATGGTTGGAGTAGTCAGTATTGGATGGGATGGGTTTCAGGTGGGAAGCGAGAAAGGGATGAAGGCAAGTTAGGAAAAATTAATTACAGGCGCCGGGAGGGAGAGGGGAGAAAGAGAATACCCTACTCCTGCCGTTACCCCAAAACCCCTACGTTCCTTTCCGAGCCCTTGTAGTAGGGCGGCTGGGGAAGGTTCTCCGATGTGGGATTCTAGCAGCCTTTCTCTGCCCCCAAAACTCCTCTTCCCCCTTCCTCCTCAATATCTCTTCCCCCTCCCTCTCTCTGCAGCAAACACATCCCCCGTTCGTGCCTCTACCGCCCCCAAACAACCCTTTTCACCTCCCCCTTCACCCCTCGCGCGCCCCCGCCTTATTGGATCGTTATGTGGAGGGAGGCTTTTTGAGGGGACGGGGTTATGGAAAGGGGGGAAACGGTAAAGGGTTTGCTGAAGGCGAGATTAGAGAGGGGCACGAAGGGTAAAGGGCTAAAGAAAGGTTTTCTAGGGAGGTGATGGGGTTTTGTGTCTGTGGGAAAGGGTTACGCCCGGGTTAGATGGAACGGAGGTCGGAGAAGAGGCGGCGTAGATTATCCCAGCTCTCCTCTTCCCTGATTCGTGTGTATTACCAGAGTAAATGCGGATCAGAGAAACTGATTGTGATTCGGAAAAATCGTGGTAATCTGTAAAAGCTGGAGGATTATTTGAAAGTTTTTCAAGTTCGTCTATTTTCATCAGAATAGTTGAATAAAAGCATTCTAAATTATAGGCGATGTATGTGCACCGATGCATATGTGTATATATGCATCAAAATACGTTATTCACAATGTAAAATATCCACGAACTCATCCTACTACTTAGGCAACCGAAATTTCCGAAATTGAATTCGTTTTCAAATACGGCAAATTCGAGAGGACTTAACTTTTAAACCATTGTGTCCTGATTTCGGTTTAGGAAAACATGAAACAAAGAGCATTTACTCACGTAGGACTGTGCTTATAAGGAAAAAATAATTACTAGTTCATCCTTTGACACAGGCAACCAACATTACGCGTGGGGTCACTTTCAATATTCATATTTTTTTAGGACAATTATTTTTTTATTATGCTCTCTACTCATGTATTAGGGATAATTTACCAAAAGAAGAACGTTCACTTGCACCGGTACATTGATATGAGCATATAAGTATGGGATGGACAGCTTACAAGAATATTAATAATTCAGCCCTGACTGCTGGCAACCCACCTTTCAAAAGCTTTATATTTTATGATAGGTATATTCAAATTATTATTTTTTTATGATTATCCTCCATTCTAAGCGTGCGAGCAATTTTTTCCATCAGCTGATTTACCCCAACTCCGCCTTCCTCGGCCCTTAAACCCCCGTTGTCACGGAGACAGCACTTCGGACGGGGAAACTTGTCATGTTTTCACTCCGCTGTGCTTTCATCAATCGAGGCATACTTAGTTTTTCGGGATTACGAGTGGCACTACGGGGCCCAAAACTCCCACCTCATCACAGCCATATCCACAGCTATACCCACACCATCTTTGGAAGACAGGGTGAAAGGGCACAGTCATTTTTCGCTTTGCGGCGTCCCGGACTCGTTACTGGAGAAAGAGCCATTGTTTTCGCATCCACGGCCAGGGTTGCGAGTGCTGGCGCCGCATTCGACGGGTGAATTATTATTTTCTGATGCGTTTTTGAGCTTTTTAAGGTCGCGGATGGTCCCATTCGACGAACGCGGTGGAGGCCAAATGACGCGGGTGAAAGTGAAATGCGGTGCGTTGGATCGGAGGATTATTTTTTTTCAGGAATGCAGTGTTTGCGTTGTTTTCGTCACATCTCGTCAGGGGTAGATTTTTGAAAAGCCAGTTTTGTCAGCTCTACGGCCTTAGGCGCGTTTCGTTGGCGAGATACATCGCTGTTGTTCGATTGTTTGGAAAGGATGAAATTAATCGACTGTCCTCTGTGGATTTGAAGAGGAAAAAAGTTGACAGGTCACAGTTAGATGTGATAGTTCGTTATCATTCGATTTTATTACTCTTTTAACATGTCATTGTTGAACCAAATCGTTTAGCGTAGGTGTTGATAGTTGAAGAAACGCCGAGTTATTTTGTGCGCCGTATTACGTCACGTTTATCTCACTTGATTTTTGCCTTCTAAATGGAATAATCAAGTGAGATAACTAATGATAATACTCTTTACCCCTTTATCCCAATGCATTGTTAAATGTAGGGAGATGATTAATTGTATATTTAAGGCCTAAAAATCTGGTTGAATTATTGAATAATCCATTATTTTATTTATCGAGAACTCAGATGAGCCTCAAAAATATTCCAGGCCATTCATTTTACATTCTTATTCTTAATTAATTGCCATCCTACTGTTAGGCTATGTATCGTCTAACTTCGTCTAAAGGTTTCGTCGACTTCTCTCGTCTATCGTCACCTTTTTTCGTACGGAAATCATCGAATGTAGCCTTAGCTCAAAGTCGCCTTAAAAAAATCTCTTTTCACTGTCACTGCTTCACAAAAAGTCAAATTACGTGTCTAATTTTTTAATGTTTTTTAGTTATACCATTACTAAGTAGAATTAAATAGGAACGCTATAAAGTGTGGGCGGTTTTTTCTGTAAATATTTTCTCTGCTTAGTCATAAGAATCCAAACTCTGTAGCGCTCGTATTCTACTCCAGCCTCTCTGCCTCCGAGCAAAGGCCAGGCTTCGGTATAAAGGCAAGGTGGATATTGATAGAGAGACGGAGAGGGCGGGTGTTCTGAAGGGAGAATGAAGTTGGCGAGGTGGTGTATTTCTTTGCCTTTTTTTTTAAGGAACGTAGCGGGGTCTCTTCTCTCTCTTTCTCTCCCTAACCCCCTTAGCGAGGTGCCGCGCCGAGGGGCGAGGGGGCGGGCTTGGAGGTTTATGGGGGCAGCTTTAAAAGGGGCCAGGAGGCGGCTGAGCTGGTGGTGGTCGTTAGGGTGTGGGCGGGTGTGGTGGGGGGAGCAGGGATGCAGGGGCAGGTATTACTCGAGAGTGGGAGGGGGGCGGATGAGATAAGGCTGTGTGAAGTGAGTTGGGGATAGGTTTATGCACACTACGTTGCCGATGCCAGTATCGGGATGGATTTAGTATCGTGATAATTACGAACGCATTTCCGGGGGAAATGGATATTGAATTGTACGATAATATTTTCGACATGAGTAAATCAGACCAAAATCATCAAATCCGATGCCAATATCGGGAAGGATTTAATATCCGACCAAAATCATCATACCCTGCTTTTACATTGAATGCGGTCTAATTTTTTTGCCACAAGAATTTTAGGACAAATGAGTTTTAGTTTTTTAAACTATTATTTTAAGTATTTTCAGTGATTTTAAAGAGGTTACGCACTCGAGTATATTTTGCTTTTGATTTAGCTCGTATATAATCATATTTACGGCAGATTTCCAGATCATGGATGACAAATACAAAATGATAACAAAACAAAGCTATTCACCAATTAATAACTATGCATTCTACGATAAGGTGAATTATTACGCCCAAATACAGCAATGTACAGATTTCACAGAGTGTAGTGAATAAATTTGTACCCAATGAATGCTTCTGGTACGTCGATATTTTTCGACGTCGTTCACCTCACATCGTCTTACGATGTGCTCGACGGCGGCCATTGCCGTGCCGCATCGGTGCGGGGGTGGGTGCGGATGGAGCGCGGGGAGCAGAAAAGTGTGCGGTAGGGATGAGGCGCGCGGCGCTTCGAGAGAGCAGAGTGCAGCGGTGGAAACGCAGCCTCGGATCAGGGAGCCCTCTGGTAGAAAGACGTGGAACTAAGGCGGGCGAGATGGTGAACACGAAAAAGAAAAGTTCTCATTCAATTTTTTTTATCGAGCGAAATATCATCCTATCCATCACCACTATTAATAGATAAAGGGGAGTGATGGAGAGGGAAATCTTTTCGGAAGGAGGGAGGGGAAAGGGAAATAAAATATTCGTACGCTAGGATTGTCGGAGAAGTCGTTTATAATTATTATTTATATCTTTTTTAAAAAAAGAGATCGCTGGGTAAAAATTGTGTATTGACCTGTGGTGGGCGAGTTGCCCTCTCCTCCGAGGGTCCGCTTCCTTCCATTCCTTCCCGTTGGTGTGGAGGTCGGCGGGGTGGTTTTTAAAACACTAGCGACGTAGAGGGCGTGGTGGTTGCAGGGTGGGGCGAGGCGGGGGAGATGGCGCGCCTTGGAGATAATAAAAGCCCTCCTTCCCGCCGTGTGCCAAGACGTTACAGTGGCCCCGAGTTTTGAAAGAACTCGCTCTTAGACTCACGTTGCGTACACTATTCTCGACGTCATTTTGATTTGGTGTATAACTCGTTTTCATGTGTTACAGCTCCATCATTCTTTGATTTTGGAAATAATTTTTCACAATGTTTCAATATTCAATGTTGTCTATAGTATCGCAATAGATTATTTTTCTTTAAGTTTCTGACTTTGATGCTGTGATGCATTTAAGCGCGCGAGACATGAAAGCCTATATCATGATTGTTGGAATGAAATTTCAAAAAAGACTCCGCGTGCCATTTCTTCTCCGTGCATTTAAATCGTATTATTGAATACATTTGAGTATCATTTCAAATTTATTCGATATATTTAAATATTTATAATTGATGGCTCTCTCGAATATTAATCATCAATAAATGTGCATGAGTGGGTTCATATTTTATCATAAGATATTTGTACAAACATCCTAACTTCGTGAATATGAACACGTATTTGTATTAAACTGAGGAATCGGGTTTGTATAATCCAGCGTTAGCATAAGCTTTCGTTGCATTTTGAGAACTGATATTAAGAAGATTTTGCGCTATAATTATTTTTTTAAATATAGTGATTAAAACACTCGTGTAAAAACTATGACCCCATCCGGAATGTTTTTTTCGTATTTTTGTTTTAAAATCCATATATCTCAGCTTGAGTTTCTATTCCAAATTTTAAAAGTGTACCTATTTTGGAAACGAATGAGTTCTTAGCGATGAGTCAGTCTGGGATTTCGAGTTCGCAAATATGGATTTATATACATGTGATCTCCCACGTCGGTGCAGGGGTGTGCCTCGCGCCCAGGTACTTCCACAAGCGTCCCGGAGCACTTATGATCCGTCTTCTATCTTTTTATTTTCGCGTGCCATCCCTCCTCACCTTCCCCCTTCCCCTCACCTCCTGCCTCGGATATGCGCTTCCGCGATACCTTCACGGCGTCCTCTCTTCAGGTCGGAGGCATTGAGCCTCTCTTCCCTCCGCTCGGAAGTTGAGTGCTTCGTTTATATATTTTTTTCCGAGGAAGCCTTCGTTTCCGAACGGCGGGAGTTTTCACCTGATGCGGGCATCAGGGACCGTGGAGTTGGGATGTACGGGAGGGGGGAATTTCTAGGGGAAGCTTAACAAGTGTCATTCACAAACGTACACGTGTTGTTGGTTTGGATCGCCGCGAACCACTCCACTTATTTTTTTCCTCAGTGGAGGTGAATAAAGAAATCTAGTCGTACCGTTCTATACGTCTTTATGCTTTAGTTTTGTTGACCACGAATGTTTTTATAGATTTTTTCAAAATTTCATGAGTTTTTTGTCGAAATAATTTGATAACTTACCTACCTCACCAAAGTTTCAATTTATTTTTAAAATATAATCAGGGTATAGGCTAAGCATTGCCGTAATTTGTGAAAAAAAATCTTTCACGAATTCACATGGCAACTATAGCTCTGGAAAGGAGTAGTCATAAAGTGTGAGAGGCGGTTGCTGTGGTGGATTTAGGCTTTTTTCGTCACCTAATTGAACCAATTTTCGCAATATTTCCGTTGACTGAATCGATTTTGATGGTCTATGTGGAAAATTTATGAAAAATAACATCAATGGACGGTCATTGTTAGTTGTTCTCCATTGCAAATCGATTGAACATTAGACTATCGATGTTGGTCGATCGAGTATCTGATTTTTCAATATCCGCGATCAATTGCGCAGCCCATCGATCAATTTCAGCCTTCTTAAATCGACGTTAAAACACGTATGGGGCACGACTTTGGTGTGTGGAAGGAGAAGGCGGGGTTGGGCGGTGGAAGTATACACGTGAGAAGGAGGGTGGGTGGATGCCTTTCCATTTTCTCGCCTGCGTCAGCTCGAGGACTTTGCTCGCCATTCCCACCCTTCGCTTCTCTGCCCGCCCCGCGGCCGTCGTCGCGGCGTCCGAATAGGTGGGGGTAGAATGGGGTCAGGTGAGTCAGGAAGGGTGGGGTGTGGACGTGGGGGAAGAGTTCCCTCTGCTGCGCGGCTTGCTTCGCCCGTTCCAATGGACACGCGAGAGTCGTGCCTGTCGTCTCCTTGGGGACGGTGTGTGCGATGCGTTCTACCCTGTCGAGTTTCTCTCTTCGAGCCGCCTCTCTCCCTCATCTCCCTTCAGCACTATTCGGTCCTCTTAAAAAAGGACGTTTCGCTCCCTCTCGTCCGGCCTTTTTTCATGACGGGTTACTCATGTAAAGCGTATGCAAATATTGAAGTAGGGAAGACCTTTTTCAACATCTCAGATTGAAAAAAAATACATCTAAATAAATGATTTAACGGTAAAAGTTGGATGCAGGCAAATTCTTGCCCTGAAATTGGCAAGATAAATGTTTATTAGTCCGTAGATTAGCAAAACTTTAATTTTCGTGCATTTGTAAATGTCTAGATACTAATAATAATTCGATCAAGTATTTTGAGTAGCCTTTTGGGATTCCTTCTACTCAAATGGGTATTTGGAGTGTTTTTCGAATGAATAATAAAAGTTTATTTTATGAACTGTATTTATGTTTAAAAAAGGACCATCGATTTTTTCGATCAATCGATCTTTTGGTTCAAGTTTCGATTTCTGTTGAAAATTCCAGTTTTTCATTTCGATTAAAAATCGATTGCTTTTCCATCACAAGATCGTACAGGGGCCTCTCAAGTTTTTTTTTTTTAATGGACTGTACGGTATCTACTTTTAAAATGCCGAAGAGTTTTCGTGTCTACAAAAACCCTTGTGTTACTGCTGGTGAACGGAATTGTCGAAAGGGAAGGAGTTGTTCTATCTTTGGGGTAGCTGCGAGTGAAATTTCTAAGCACCGACGGAACTTTCCCGATGGAAGTGGAGCGTTGATCGGAAACGGTCGCGGCGGTCGGGATGCGGGGATTGAAGTTCTCCTAGGGGACCGAAGTTCCTCATCCGGGCTAGTGATCTTCCGAGACGACGTCCGCCCCTCTCTCTAGAGAACTGGCGAGAGCCGAGTATCCCGCAACCCTTTTCACCCTCACTCGCAGCCACCAACCATACGGAGCAAGCTTCACTTTTAGAAAAAGTTAGAAAATGAAATCGTGCCAATCGATTTTATTAAATACCTATTGCTTTAGGATCAAAACCTAGGGTTTATAAATGTATCTACTGCCTTGTCATTAATTTGTATGAACATTTGATCGTCAATATACATAGAATTAGATGACTCGACAGTTTTTAAGTGAAGATGAACGTCATTTAAGTCAATATTAACTCGGAACGCACTCAATTTTAGTACCCACTGAGGCTCCTTCAATGGACTATGAATCAAAATATTCAGAACTTCGAGACGCTTGCGATTATCAAAGTAAGAAAATCAAAGTTTTAGGTTTATAGTCGTATAATATGGCTTCAAGGTTTAATTTTAAGATCCATACCTCTCCTTTGTCTGTGCATTATATTCGTTCATTTACAGTACAACACTGTTTTCTCATCCTTTGAAAGAATAAAATTAACGAATGTTCCGGGTTTCGGCATGTTTTCCTATTAATTTTCTGTATCTACGATTCATTTTTGTCTAGGTGACCATGGTTTTTCTTCTTTTGTTATAATATCAGTACGTTTATGATTACTTTTCTCGTGTTTCGCTCTGATAAAATTACTTTCGCGCAGCTTCGCTCTCAGCATGGCGTCGAGCAGTCTTCCTTTTTATTTTTTGCTCAGATTTTATTTACGACGACCTCCACGTGCCTCACCTCCTTTCCTCATCGGCTCGTAAAAAATACTGTGAAATTCACGGTGCGATGGACATTGAAGAGGGGGCGTAACCACGTTTTCGGAGAGAGTGGAAGGTCGGGAGGTCGGACTGGGCGTTTTACAAAGAGTTTGGGGAAAAGAGTGAACATAGAGGGGTTTGGCTGAGCAGGAAATCCACTAGGACTGAATCAGGTGGGCGGTTGAGGTCAGGGACCTTTTGAGAGCGGCGATGTCTTCTCAGGTTTAAAGGCTGTGTTCAATGAAGAGTGCAAACCGGGTTCTGTCATGAAAATGGATCATAAGGGTCTATGGAATAGTGTCTAAGAGATGGAAGAGCTTTGAGGTCCAGTGAAGTTTGTTTATACGGAACAGAGTTGACATTTTTATTAGGGGAAGCTTATGTGAATTTAATTTGTATTGAAAAATTAGCCTTTTCATGTATTTTAATCCTTTATAATTTTTGCAAATTTATGAAGGCAAGGCTTTAGTGTGGCAGGGATAGGCCTCACAATCAATTATACGTTAGCTTTATTTTATTGTTGAACTGCAAGTATCGGGCTACCTTCACCCGTTTTTAATGCCTAATTACCGTTGTATTAAACTTGAGATATGCTTACCCATCATTTTAACCTTTGCTTAGCTCTCCACAATACATTTAGCATGAATAACAGACACAAATTTATTCATATGTTTTATTTAAAAAGTGTAGTTCTCTTAATATGCTGTACTGAATCGAAGTATAATTTATTTGAGCTCTTATAGTATTGTAATTGACGCGTAGTAACCTGCTTTGAATGTATTTCCTGATACTGTTTTTGTTTGAAATCCGATTTTCAGTTCACAGAAAACATTTATTAGAACGAAAATTATCAATTTTCACCCTTGTTGATAGTGAATGTACCCCAGGGTAAATATTTTGTTGCTTTGTGTGTTTGGAGGCGAAGGGACTAAATGAGCTTCCTTTTCTTGCTTTGGGCCTCGCCATGGCAGGTCGAAACGGCGTCACGGACCTGCGCCTGGACGAGAGGGACCACATGCCTAACGCCGGAGCCACCGGCGATGAGGTGGCCCTCTGGACAGGCTACCACGCACTCGGCCTCAAGAAGACCCCAGGACCCAGGGAGCAGTCGGTAAGTGATAAAACCCTTGCATGCACGTGCTATACATTAAAGTTTGTATTGTCGGGAAACCCCCAGAGAAGTAGGATTGCGCGTAAAAGTAATAATGGGTGTGGTTAACTTGGTCGAGGAAATGAATCTTGGCTAGGATGATAAAGTCTTCAGTAAAGTTAAACTTTTCGAATTAAAGAAAGTCGAATTTATGCTAAAAATAGCATTTACATACAACATGATGAGCAATGAAATCCTTATCATTATTCCCAACTTAACTGTTAATCCTATAGTATGGACATGCTGCAGTAGCATCTCTCTTCAAGAAAGTCTCTTTTACAATGCTCCATTTAAGCTAGTAATTGTGAAAGTTATGTTCAATGAAATTTATTATGTACACGAGAAATATTCATACGTCATTGATAAATATTTTCAAATATCGTTTATTTCAAGGAAATTCCCAAGTAACATGAAGAAAAATATCATTTATCACACAATTTAATCATTTGATTTGAAGTTGAAGTTGCTATTATGACCGCCTGTTTCTGATAAGTCCCGTCTTTCCTCTACAGCAAAGCCCTGTTGGTGGCGGTTCGCCCCTTGTGGGTCAGGGGGGCGGTGGAATAGGCGCAAGGGATGCACATGAGACTGGATCCACACATGATGAGACCTCATCCAGCGGAAACAAGGAGGATGAAGAGGATGACGATGACGTTGACTCAGATGACCGCCTCGACTCTCACCACTATGACCCAGAGAGGCTCAAGGCATTCAATGTAAGTAGTCTTAAAAATAGCAATGTAATTAAGAAATTTGCTCGTGTAAAATTCTTTGAAAAATAATGTGTTAAATTCTTCATTAAATATGAGTAAAATTTTGCTCCTTGGATTGCGGTATTTAGGGATAATGTGAAGAAATGCTTTTAAGAATAATCTCTTATATTTTGGAAAAAGCAGTAAATCCCTTGGTGGATTGAGTTTCTCTGCTTAGAGACTGCTTTGAACTTGCTTTTAAACTTAATATGGATTATCAAGTTTTTGCAAAGCATCCAATATCATCTCAGCATTTAATAGATGCCTTTTTTCTTGAGACATACAATTTTACCTAGTGGTATCCAGAGTAGTTTTTATTTTTGTGCATGCTAATTTGTTTCATTTAAGCTCAAAATGGCACTCGTGAACTATTTTTAGTTTTATTTCATTCTAAATCTTCTCTTGCAGATGTTTGTCAGATTGTTTGTTGATGAAAACCTCGACCGTATGGTGCCAATTTCTAAGCAGCCAAAGGAAAAAATCCAAGCAATCATTGACTCTTGCACACGACAGTTCCCAGAATTTGCAGAGAGGGCCCGCAAAAGGATCCGCACCTATCTCAAATCTTGTCGGCGTAACAAGCGATCTCGTGACAGCAATGGTGTTTGGGATGCTGTAAGTAAAACCTTCTCAATCTCTTCTATGAAGTAGCTGTAGTACAGTTCACAAATTTCAGTTCATAAAGTAAAAGTCAGTTGGCTTGGATACCTATTCACATTAATTTTTTTGCATTTATAAGCACATACAGATGGATGGGGATGTTGGAAAGATACCTATTTAGGTTTTAGAGGGAGATTTGCATATTTGAAATACTAATTTCATTCAGGCGTGCTTCCATTCCAAAACTACTCTCCTTACAACATCAATTGTGGGTAGTCCTCTGTAGCATGGGTTGTTTATAATTGGATAAATATTCAAATCCAAATTTTAATGAAATTTGCTATGTAATAATGAGTGTTTCCATTGTTTATCACCTTACTTAAATTTTTACTATAATAGCTTACGTTTTTACAGTCAAGTATGTGTTTCAGTTTTCACTTATCCACTTATGGCTCTTTGGTTGTTAAACATTATTAATCACCAAATGCTTGCCATAAAAATAGTTTATATGAATAGTTTTGAAGTATGATTTATCAATAAAATATTTCTAATTTTTTACAGACGAGGCCAACTCCAGCCCATTTGACTTCTGTGCAGGCAGAGCAAATCCTTGCCCAGGCCTGTGAAAATGAGAGCCAGAATGCTAAGAGGATGAGACTTGGCCTGGAGCCTGTCAGTCAACCAATGCCTCTCCTTCCTGTGAGTATTTTGACAGTTACCTATATCACCTAATTATTAAGCCTGACATAATTGAGTGTGAATTCATGAATTCATTTAAGTAAAATCCTTCTGTGGGAAAATCAAAATTAGAGGAATATTGAAAAAGTACTTACCGAGGCAAGACTTTTCATCTTATAAATTAAAATTGATTTTAGATATCCTTCAACTCGTAAATCCCTCTTGTGATTTTATGAAGTGCCTAGGGTGCTATGGCTCTTGAGTCTTACTATTATCATTATTTTTTGGCATTTGCAGATAAATGTGAATAAGTGTGCCTCATCTAATTTAGTAATTTGTTTGCTATCTATTACCACGGTTATTTATTTCAGTTGTTCATCTAAAAAAATATTTTTTATGCCTAACTTTTGAAAACCGATTGTAAAAAGCTGTTATGAACATAAAAAATGCATTTGCTAGTGTGACCTAATATTTTTGGGTTTCAACAGTGACATGCTTGGCACACTTGAAAATGATGTGAAAACATTGGGATGCGTCATGTAGTGAATAAAGTTTTCTGTGAAATTTGCAAAAATCGCTTTCAATTATGATGGATTTGGAACTGATCCAGCATAATTGGAAGATATATATCAAGATACAATTATAATTGTATAATTTTTAATTATAATTGTAAACTCCACATCTTACCTGCTATGGCATGCTATACACTGCAGAAATTTATTTTGGGAACTGGGACCTTACACTCAAGGTAAATGTGATGTACTTTATTTTGCAGACTGATCGCACCATGGAGCTGTACTCCCTGGCCCCCTCCCTGGTCGACAAGAAGCCTGACGTCGTGATGGCCGACTGCCACGCAGCGACAGCCACCACCACCATCACCACGCCCTCCTCCTCGTCAGCCTCCTCCTCGTCCGTACCCTCCCCGCCCGTTCTCACGACCACGAGCACTCCCCTCGCTGCTGGAGTCTCTGCAGCATCAGCGGTGGCCACGACGGCATCGACGGGCGTCGGCCCATCCCCCGCTCCTTCCCCCTCCTCGGCCCCCTCGGCTCCTGGCACCCTCCTCCCCTCGCAAGCGATCACCACCACCTCTTCAGCGCACCATCCGCAGACGCCTCACCACGCCCACCTGCCCACGTCGCACCTCCACCTGGGACATCTCCCGGTCGCCTCGACAACATCACCCAGCCCGCTCGCCATCTCCTCATCCGTGTCCTCGCCCTCCGTTGCCGCGCTGCCCTTCTGCAAGGCCATGGGCGGGTCCATGGGGGTGGTTGACGCCAAGTCGAGCACCCCGTCGACGACAGCCCCAGCCCTCAATGGAGGCGTGACCACGGCCCCAGGTCTGGCAGCCGCATCACAGCCCGCTCCCTCCACGCTCTACAGGCCCAACTTCACGCAGGCCTTCCAGAGGAGCGGTGCCGCCGCAGGGTCCGTTGGTAGCAATGGCAATGTTGGTGCCGTGAACCCCGGAGCCCCGGTTCCAAGTGCGACTGGGACGTACCCCGGGCCTCTGTTCCCCTCGAGCCAGTTTGGACCCGGAGGAATGATTGGCAATGGTAAGTAATCAACTTATTGGGAATACATAGTGTCCTTTATTAAGATCCCAAGCAGTGTTGCAGACTTTCTGTAGTTATGATAACATGAGATTTCTTTGGGCTGGTTTTAAAACAGCATCATCTGAGCATGGTCTTAAAACTTATCTAAAGCTTAAACATGGTCTGCAACTTGGGTTCTTTAAATTTTTGTATTTCCTGGTTTTTCTTTCATATTTTTTATTATAACGATAAAATTACTCTTGTCAGCATATTCTTGTTCTTTTGTATTCTGTTCCAAGCTCTGAAAGTAGATATCAGTTCTCAGATATGCTCTTACAATACGTACAAAACTGTGTTTTGTGAATTCTTCCGAGCATTTTACATTATTAGGAATTCCTTCTAGTGTTGAATTTAAGAAAAATATAAATAAATTGTTGTGATTGTTTGTTTTGGAAGATGACTCTCATTATGTTATATTACTGCTTTTTCAACCCCCACAATGTTCTAAATATGCCTACCTTACTCTTCCATCAGGTACAGGACCAACAGATCTCAGCATGAAATCCAAACCACTTTTGAGCCACAAGCTGAACAGTGCAGAAATGGCTGCAGTGAAGCAGCTGATCACTGGCTACCGAGAGTCTGCCGCATTCCTCCTTCGCTCTGCAGATGAGTTGGAGCAGTTGCTGCTCCAGCAGCAGTGAGAATCAGCAGACAGGGGTGGAGGGACAGTGTCCCGTGGCGGAAGGGCGAAAAACCCTGGGAGCAGAAGCCACGGGGCATCCCACTCCCGTCGGAGTTCCTCAGCTAGCGGAAGAGGCAAGAGCTCTTCTCGAGGTTCCTCCAAGTCTGCTCGGGGAAGGGGGAAGGGCAACTCGAACTCTGAACCCAAGAACCAGTCACGTGGAGGAGGACAGAAGGGTGTCTGAATGCTCGAGTGAGAATCCAGTCGACCCAGGCCCACTTTAAAAAGGGGTGCCACGCATACGGACAGTGGTCATAACAGTGATAATATGTTCTCCCTTTGGTGGGGGCACGTTAATTGACCTAATCAGAGCCTTTATCCTCTGTTGACAGTTGAAAGTAAACGAAGGTGCTCTCGCAAGACTGTCTGTTGGGGCAAGAAGGGACCCATTAAATGATAGACAATGTTGGTGAGTGATGTGTGCCTGTTAGCTTGATGTAGTCTTTTAAGAGGCCGAAATGTGTACTTTGATCCGGTTTGATTCCGCAGAATGAATCTGAGAGAATTGTCTTTCATTTCCTTATATAGTTGTAGCATAGGAGATGAGGTTCAGTTTATTGTGTGTTTGCAGGAATTAAAAGGAGCTGGCACAAAGAGATTTGGGTTTAAGTGAGAAAATTACTGTAAATACCACAGATGGAACAAGCATGGCTGTAATTGCGACCATGAGTCTCGTTTTATTTCTTATATGTGTACAGAAATGGTTGAGATTGAGCGTTTGATTTGAATATACATTGTCTGAATAACTTTATTGCGTAAGTTCATTATTATGTATAAATGATCAAAATGAAATTTATTATCAAAAGACATATTTTTCCCTAACATTCGAAGTCATGCATTTTATAGTGTTGCATGGCTGTTGTACCAAAGAAGGTTCTTTTTGTAAATAAGATTGTAAAATTTAAAAAAAAAAGAGAAATGGTGTAAAACGATTTCCATATCAGTCACACTTGTTTGTGCCTATTTGAGAAGAGTCCCGAATGAGGTTACCAGGCTAACATTGTAGACATTGGCCAGTTAAATTCATGAAGACCAGAAGAGGGCGAATGAAGGAAAAATCCTTCATATAATGCCAATTGGGCTTGTGATTTTATTTTAAGTGAAAAAATTCTTTTAGAAGGGGTATATCGTATTAGCATCTGGATGAAGTAAATTGAGATTTTTATTTCATACATCAGCAGCTTGTTTCTTTATGAGCTTTATGGAAAATGAGAAAAATATGGTGAGTTGCAAATATGTATTGCCCTTAAGAATTTTTAACAAAGTTTAAAATTTTAATCACCTGCCTCCTCCTCAGTATCTTCAACTTAAGCTTTAGTTCCAAAATCTTAAAATATTTAACTTTGGTCAGTGGTTTGTTGCATGTCTGAATTCTATCTCCAGGAAGTCTCAGTCACCTGTTATGGGTAATGTTTAATCTTAGATGTGTATGAATATCACCTGTGGAATTTGACTTCTCTTTCATGATCAGTACAATTGTCAGCACGTACTTGTAAAAATAAATTGTTTGTGTTTAGGCAGCCTTTAAAACTGTTACTATGGGAAAAAAGTGCTCTTCTCTGATAATTCTTAGTAGCAGCTGAGTTTTATCTATGAAAATTCAATGATTTATTGAGGAAGTTTTGAATCTCCATCTATACATGTATGTGCTTTGAGTCAGCATAGTGCATTGCAATGGACATGCAAGTGAGCATTTTTGTGCAGCATATGGCACATTTATGATGGAAGCTGTTGAGTGCTGAGGAAACTTCCTATTTCATGGGAAGCATTTTTTGAAGTCATTCAAATGAAAATATGGGTGTAAGTTTTATCTTTATCGAGTGCGTGTGTAATGTATCAAAGAACTACATTATTTCTCCCAACCTTGTACAGAATTTTGAACAAGCCAGTCTGATGGTCATTGAGCAAAAGAAATCTTTATGACTTGGGGTGTATTAATGGTTTTCCTTGAATTAGGGTATACACAGCCAAGGTGGAATTATTGTGAAAGAATTTTATATGCTGTATGCACCAAGCAAGAAGATATTTTGAAAGAAGACTGGAATTTGGAGATTAGTTAAGTGGTTTGGGAGATTGAGATACCTAGTGAAAAGTCATTGATGAAAGTTGATAATGAGAGAGGTTTATTGTACTTAGAAATCAAAAATTCAAAGATCACATTTCAAAAGGATGCTTTTATTCTTATTGCATGTATGTCAATGTGTTCTTTGGATCTCTGGGTGTTGTGATTCGTGCTCTGTCTCTGAAAAATAAAATTTCAGCCATGTTTAGCCGACTAAGAAACAAAAGTAGGTTCATTTCTGTTATAGATTTTTTTTATGTGCGGGCATTACTGGTAGAAATAATTTTATTGGCCTTCATCAACTGCATTCACTCAACTACAGAAAAGTTGTAAAGTGTACAAACCAACTTTTGATATCTGCTGTATAGTTTGAACAACTTATGGGAGATAATTTTTCATTTCATGTCTTCTACCAATGAAAATTTTTGCATCACTACATTAAGTGTGGCACAATAGCAAAGTTTATCTTAAATGGAGAAAATTGCTAGCAATTGGTGTTGGTAATGGTAACCCAGTCTCAATTTTGTACAATTCAAGGTAAATATTTCTTTACCATGTTCATAAATGTTTACTAAAAGGAAGCTATATTTACTGTCTTTTTAACAATGTTCTTTTGGGAAGCTTTCCAATGTTATATATTAATTATTTTGATGTAGAACACAGTTTTCTGGTCATGTGAATTTTATATTTGTTATCCTATGGGGGAAAGTGAAGTGCCATTTTAATTCTCTACTGAACTCTTGTGTCCTGCAGTGTGAGAAATATTAAAGAAGGAACATCAAAGCATTTTCAGATAATGACAGCACAAGTTAGCGTTGGAGATCCTCAGAAGCCATATTAATTGTGAACAAATGCAAAATGGTGAGGGATATTTAAGTCAGTGCATTGTTGAACACCAATATGTGCACTGCACCTATTTAACTTTTATCCCAAATTCTTCATATATTTGTTACATGTACTTCAAACAAAATCTGTGTCATTTATTTTGTATTCAGAAGGGATGTGAAATAGTAAAATTTAATCTTGGTGCCTATAAATCTTGTGTTGATAATTTTAATTTAATGAGTTCCATTTCCTTCTTTTCGCATCAAACCTAACCCTGTTAGATTTTCTGCAACATTGGTATCATGATTCCTCGTTTTTTAGCCAGAAATTAGATTTGGAAGCAATTGAAGAAGATAAAAATCTTCCAAAGAAGGAAAGATCCACATCATTGGCCATTGTGCTATAGCAAAGATCAGATCTGGATCTAGTGGTCTTGCTTATGTACGTAGGGAAATGTTGATAAGCCTTTTGAAGCCTTGCAATGCATCAAAATGGTTTGATTTATTTGCAACTTATGTGTAGATGCAATTCAGTACAATTATGCACTAAGGAAAGTGTAATAATATCTTTTATTGAAATCTCATCTGGAAAAATAGAGAAATATTGGTTACTTTGGATGAGCATGTTTTTGTGGCAATGCTTCTAAGCCAACAATCATGATTTTAACTAGTGTCAGAGCAAAGGTGCTCACTTGCATCCAGAAATATGGTAGATTTTTGGTGCTAGAAGGTGAAAATTTTGGGTAAACTTCAATTTTTATCTTATGGATATTCAGCAGGAATGCAGGAATCCAAGTGCCTATCCTTTCATAAGTGTTTGACTTGATTGAACATCTTTAATTATTTACATTGGAGCTTTAGGTTGAATACAGTGGCGGCTCGTGAGGCAAAAGCTTGGAGGGACGCACTTCACCGGGGGGTCAATATTTTTGAATGTTTTGTATATTTTATTGAGTTTTTCAGGCAATGCAGACACCACTAATACACAAAGCAATCACTATCTCGATTAACTCAACTACAACTAGTCCTATTTACATTAAAACAATTTACACATAATAAGTCAACTGGTCACCAAAGCAAGGTATTCTGCAACACCAAGATTATACGGCCACCGGGCGGCGCGGAGATGTAAACTAACGAGATACGTCGCTCTGCGCATGCTCGGGCGGCGTCCCAAGACTTCCATAAGGCAAAAGCTTAGACGCGTCATAGCACCAGCAGCCCCCACCACTTCCACTCTTCATATAACTGCATGGTGATGGATTGGGACGTTCTGGCCAGCGCCCCGCGGCTACAAATGCGAAATTCTCGCGCAATCTTTGCGTGTTTTTCCTACATTTTCGATGCATGCGATTGAAAAAACACGTTGGTTAATGATGTATTATTACAATTGAATGGGTATTTAATTTTTTTTCCTTTTTTAAATCTTTGGGAGGGGCGGCGCCCGAGAGTCCTTATGGGCAAGCCGCCACTGGTTGAATATAAATGAAGACCCAAACCCACACCATATAGGTAACAGCTTATCATCTGAAATTTTAAATTATTTTGGGAGTTTGGAAATAACTGCTTGCATTTTACTGATATTTTCTAATGCAGAACTGGTTCACTATCTAACTGAAAAAAAACTCAATGGCCTAACCGAATAACTGGTGAATAGTATAAAAGAAAAATCCTTCAAAATACTGGATTTAAAGTTTGTTAGCTTATGATATGAGGTCGCTATTTGTGACAGAAAAGAAACAAAGCTTGTAAATGCTGGCCTTAAAAGTGGTACTTATTCACAGTTTACACTTCATTTTCAATATCTCTTACAGCATTAGAAAAAGCCCCTAAGAAACTGAAAATACATATTTTAGGTGAAATTTATTTATTGACCGTTCATCCCTGATGCATCATGGGTAAATTGGGCATCTGCATACTATGTAAAATCTTGTGCCCTCATTAATTGGCTAGCAAATTAATTAACAATCATTCTGATCACATTAAACCCCTTTGAGCTGCTGCGGGGCATTAACCACAGCCCAGGTCGGTAACAGAGCAAAATAAATGAACTTTTGTATTATATAATATGTAATTAGCTCTAATAAGTTTAGATTTCATAATGTGTAACTAGTTAAGCTACCACTCTGCAGAAATTCAATGGGTTAATGACCAGCAGTCTACATTATTAACATTAAATATGTTATACAGAAGACATGAATATTACAGAGATTTCAAATTGGCAACAAAATTAAAGTTAGTTAACTTATACTATCACGGAAACTATTGGAAACAAAGCCTAACAGAACCGATTACATATAGACCCCGTTATGGCTATCATGATGAATGTATAACATTGTCTCATAGCTGTCCCATCTCATGATTAATCGATTAAAAAATTAAAAAAAACACAAGAAGAGGTTATTTATTGAATTGACTATTAGAGGAGTTTTTCCCTGGTGTACTTCTGATAAAAGAAATCCAAATGACGGGTCTTAGGCCTAGTTCGCTATTCAACGTATGAACAGCTATGGTGGATATAAAGATTTAGGTGGAACAGATTTTGTCCAGGCCCTGCCTGATCTATTCTCATTAGAAGTTAAAGAAGTGTTAGGCAATAGTGGATCCAGAAAAAGCTAAAGCGGGATGCAAAATATTTCTTGAAAACTTTTATCGGAATGAAAAATAATTCGCATGCAAAGTTTGAGAAAGTCTCATTTAAGCTGATTATACACTTATAAAAGATAATGCTATCATACGATATAAAAAAGTTACAATTGTGGTTCTGCCATGTTTGGCAATGCATGTGGCATATCAAGTGGGAGGCGCGCGCCCTCCATATGAATCCGCCACTGCATGGGGATAAAATTCTCAAATCTCAAATGATTTTGGCTCTGGGACCTCATTTTTGCCTTAAAATCAGGCATTTTTGAATCCAGATATTAGTGTCATATGTTATGTTAGAAGTTATATTCGCAAATGGTATCATTAGAATTTGTTTACGTTTATCCTTGCATTCTGCAACATACAGAATAGAATCAATGTTTTGTGCCGCAAAATATTAATTGATAAATTTTATCGTAATGAAGGTAAAGTCGCATGCAAAGTTTGGGAAAGTTTTCTTTAAGCTGATTTATTATACACATATAAAACATAATGCTAATTTATGATCTAAAAAAGTTATAATTGTGGTTCTGCTATGCTAGGCAATGCATATGGCCACGCAAGGTGTGCGTGCGCCCCCTGCCCCCCCTTTTATGCCAGCCACTGTTGTTATCTTCGATTGCTTAAACAAAACAAGTAACATATCTTTTACAAATACATTTTCACTTCACACAGGAATCATTTCCTCTTTTTTCACCATTCGTAATGCAATTTTATATTATCTCTGAACCCAATATGTTTTAGGAAAAAGTGCACTTGTATTCACACTATGAATTGTAAGCTTCTTGCATCGATAAAATTCAATTCCTTATATAATTATGTACATTCATATTCCTTAATTTTTCACTTCATTTTCTAAATTATTACTATTATTCAAGAAGCCCATTCATAGTACAATTATTCAAGAATTCCTATGCATTTTTCCCAAAGACTTCTTTCGTGCAGAGAATTCATATAATTACACAAGGAACAGTGGATGAGGAGGAAATGATTTTGGTGTGAAGAGAGAAGATATGAGTGTACAATATGCACTTTTTCCCAAATTTTGCCTGAAGCCTGGGTGACACAAGAATCGTTTTTAGACGGGTTTTAAAATTCGTCAACTGCTAGCAATACATTACGAACACCTAACATGCATTTTTTTCCTAGATGTTAGCCCACCTGTACGAAAGGAGGGAATTTCAAAAGTACGTACGATTTTTTTTGCTAGAAAAACGTCTTTCAATGCATGCCTGCTATCTTTAAGATATTTTAAACTATAAATGCTTATGAAAATTAGATTTTCTAAAGCTATTAATAGGAATATATATGATTTTTAGGAATTTCAATGCCCAACACCCATGCTACCGGGAATGCATCCCTATCTTCCTCATGCTAATACTATTTACGGTCATCTCTTAGGATAATGCAACAATGCAAATTCGATTGGTGCAAAGACCCCAAGGAATTGCGGTAAGCAAGGCATGTGTGTTGTAGATGGCTAATTAACATTAGAGCTGAAATAAGGTGAATTAACTTGGATTTATTCCTCCGTTGAATCAATGGAGTAGATAAATAATAGGATTAAATTAATTCTCTCTTTTCAGTTGTTCCTCTCATTTTTGTTTCATTCACAAACCAAGTGGTAACCCATGGTGCTGTGAGTAACTTTGCTAAATACTACTGAATACTGTAGCAGTGAACCTTGCAGATGCCTACAGTTATTAAAATTGGGGAAGAACAAGATACCAAGCGCTCCTTGGTTACTACTCTTTACCCTTTCTTACAAAATACAGCACCACCTCATAATAACCATCAGTCAGTGGAACCATCTTTGAATGCGTACCTGCTATCTTTTAAAATATTTGGTTTTAAAAGATATGATTTTCACTGTCCTTGATGTAAGAAAAGGTAAACTACTGAAAAATTCTGGTGATTAAAGTAGAATTATTTTATTCAATCTTTTTCAATGCACTCCACTAAGAATTAATGAAAAAAATATGCTAACACAAAATTTCACATTTGGACAAAATATTTTCCACATTTAATTACACTAGGGTAGCACCATCGCAAAATTATTACCATTACGTGAAGTAAACGAGTAATTTTTTCCTGATAAACAAGTATGTATGCACAGTCTTTTTTTTGGAAATTCCTGTATAGAGGGGTAAAATTTATCAATATTCCATGTTAAAAACAAATTACACTTAAGTTTTAGAATTATTATTTTAATTTTCACTTCACCTTAATGAGAGAATTTCAAAACTTTCTCTTGGTGAAGACCATGGTCTTGAATGCGGCTATATGCTTCACCATCCAAATTAATGATCAACGGAACTGCCTCTGACTGCATAGTTTCATTAATTTTGAAATACATATTACAGTAGAAAATACCTTAATTGATGCTTTCTGGAATTGAATAGCATCTTAACTTTAGCCAAATACATTTATTAAACCATATCAGTACTTTCATTTAAAATGATACTCCACGCTGGGGATGAAGTGATGCAAACCAAAAATCAGATACACTATTGCACAATGATGTTTCACGAGACTATATTTTACACTTGATGAAAAATGTTGACACTTCGAATCCTGCAGTCATTATCTCAGGATAAAACACCAAACCCTATTGCACAGGCAGTCGTCAGCAAACCGAGTCATATATGTACTCATCCTCGGGACTTGATGACGACATTGTTCCCGAGAGGGTTCCATCACTTCCACCACCACCGCCGCGAGCATAATAGTACCTTGAATCACCACTTGTGACCCTACCCTCCTCAGGCTCACAAATTTCAGCGTAAATGTTCTCCTCCGCACCCTCCCCTGCACCCACAACTTCATCCCACACCCGGCTATACGGCAATTCCTCTTCGCTCTTCTCCAACTGTTGCTTCCTCAAGTCCGGCCTCCACTGGCTGGGGAGTGGAGGACCCTTGGACGTTGGCAAAAGGGGCAGGGGGATATTCTGACGCTGGCTGCTGACACCACAACATGCTTCCTTCCTGGCGGAGAAAACCTGGTGGGTCACTTTCATGTTTCTCCTCCATGTGTCAGCATGGTCCCGGCAGAATGCAAGGGCACCACGTATGGGGGGAGCGCGGGAGAGACGGGCCTCATGACGGGAGGGTCGGCTCAGGAGGAGACGAGAGTCAAGCTCCATTTCGAGGAGAGAGCACTGGGAACCGTCCTCTGGGATAGTGCTCGCCAAGACCACGTCCTCACGATGCCACTCTTCCAGCAGTAGAGTTCCTGAATAAATCAAATATAAACAAATAAATATTGCTAGGAAACAAAATAAAAAACCAGGCTCTTTAACACCATGAATTACTCCTTAACCTTAACTCATTCAATGGGTTGAATAGCTTTCCTCAAAAATTTGAATATTAAGAAAGATCAAATTCCAACTTCAACCTCAACTTTCAGAATTGAATTTTGAATAAATTCATATCCTACAACATCTCAAAAGACTTGGAAGAAACATCTTCCCATTTTTCAAGCAATTAAATTATTTAATTTTGCACATACATACATCTTTTTATCATTACTGACATTGATGTAAATGATGGAGTATGACCAAGACATAGATTACCTGCTCACTGAAATGAGCAGAAACAATCCACTTCAGGATGTTCAATTATTTTTCAGTAACATTGAATCATATGATGAATTTGAATACTTCAAAATTGTCAAATGACATAAGTAAATTATAGCTAAAGTATAAAAAAACATCATCAATAGCCAGTTTTAGATCTTGTAAAAGTAATTTATACCAATCTCTGTCAAAATTTCAGAGCCAAATATTTGGGGCAACACTTCCATTTGTTCAATTATCGAATATCACTAATGCTTCATTATTCATGATATTCAAGTATTCATTTAAGCCACTTATTGGCTAAAATGTTATTTAGCTCCATTATATGAAAGAAATTTATGAAAATAAATCAGCAGCTATTTATTTTGAGCAAAGTTCCAAGAATAAAACACATTGAAAAATTGGCTTGTATTTCTTCCGGTTAAGTGGGAAAAAAGCCATTTAAATGTTCACCACATAATTTTATAACCACTGCAATGCAATATTGTATACTCTTCCTCACAAACTTGCTAATCATGGGCACCTATGTCTTCAATTAATGTCACCCTTACTGCTCTTTAAGCCATGGACATACGTTCAATGAAAGCTTCATACTATGCAACATCTGCTTAAACCTAAACCCAGTGAGAAATGGGTGGTGGAATCCACGTAGAACCCACGTGGAATTCACGTTGAGTGGTGGATATTTGGTGGTGGTGGATATTGAATGGTTGGACCCACGTGGAATCCACGTTGATTTCAAGTGGATTTGTGGTGATTAGCATAAAATGGTAAACAGAATTTCTAATTTGTGGAACTTAACTCTCTGGTGTGACACTGCGTCATTTATCATCCCGAAACCACGCTAGTTATGTGAAAATGTATCGCACATTCTATTTTTATATAATTCGTGGAAAGGCAGCCATGAGAGCAGATGAAAAATCGTAGACACATATATAGAAGGTTTAGATATAGAGTAGTTGAGGTTTTAATGGTTTTAGGACAGCACCTACTGCTGTTTTAATTTTTCCACCAAATTTCCACGTGGGCTCCACGTTGATTCCACGACCAAAAACACGTGGTATCCACGTTACATCTCCACGTGGGTTCCACGTGGATTCCACCACCCATTTCTCACTGGGAAGGTGATGCAACTTGAATTTTGTCACCATGAGACTCCATCTAGCCTACCCTGTTCATTTCTTCTTGAATGCACACTGTGAATGCTTAGGTTAGACTGCAAATGATGGATGATGAGTTTTATTAGACCAAATTATAGACTTTGTGGGCCACATTTTGAGGCATGATGGCCTGATGAAGATAATTGTTGAAGGACAAGTGGAATGGGAAGAAGGGCAAGGGATGGCCCCAAATGAGTTACATAGGACAGGTTATAAAGAATGTAAATGAGAAGAAATACGTCGCTATGAAAAGGTTAGCAGATAGGAGGGAGAAATGGAGAGCTGTGTCAAACCAATCAAAGGATTGTTGACCAATGATGATGATGATTTAACCCTTACTAAAATCCACCTGACCTTTATATATTCAGCAACAGCATTAACCAAAAGATTTGAGTCAATGGTAAAAAAATTAAACACCAAGATAACCAAGATGATGTAGAAAATATCTGAAATTAATGTACCTATATTATTCAAAGTGACTCATTGAGTAACCAGGGTCAGCTGACCAGTGATGAAAAAAAGTCCAAAGGAGCAAGCTTTAAAGCTTATCTATGATCACTTTGAATGCAGGTTATAGCAAAGGTAGAGCTGGATTTAAATTAAAATAAAGATGCACAATAAAAGCAGCTGATTTTTGTAGTTTGCAGAATATAAATCCCTCCTATAAATAAACTCCCTTCACAACAGAACATAGACACTGGGAAACTTGAATAAAACCGTCACTAAAATTAATTACCGTGGCACCAATGAAAGAGGCCTATTTTGTCATGACCCAAATAACATGCAAAATTAAAATAATTTCAAAAAGGATTGACAATAGATACAAAAGAGGCCATTGCACCCAAACAAAAGCGAAGGCAACTGGTAAAAAGAAACTCCTAGTATGAGATCAAAAAAGTTTTGGCCTCAAAAAGAGAAGAGGATCAGCCACTTAACAGCAGAATGTCACACTAGGAACACTGCATTAATAGCCACAGGCCTATTCAGAAAAATGTTATCCAGTCAGGATGAATAATTGCAAATTCAACGATTACTTATAGCTTGAAGCTGCAACGTGGTGGAAGGAGTCTATAAGAAAATGGTATAAGTTTAGTTACTTCCACAGGTTAATTAGACACGACCTGTTTTCACTGCTAAACCATTTTCAAATCCCAAAAGCCTTGCGAGACAAATAAATCTGTGGAAGTAATTCAACTTGTACCATTATTACTGAGAAACACTGCCTCTGAAAATGGCATGGTATGCTCTAAATTGTGATTAAGTTTCTGAATTACCTTGAAGTACACATAACTTCTGCTAATCAGTACCTATCACAGGTGGATTTAGGGAAGGAACACAGGGGCACCTGTCCCTCCCCCTAAGATGCTAAAAACATTGGCAAGATTTTAAAGTGGTTATAATTACATTCGTTTTGTTTTGTGTATTATGGAGCCTAAATCATTAAATTTCATATTAATAAATTTCATATTAAAATAAAGAAAATATTTCAATCAGTAATTGTAGCATGTTGTTCTTAATCTCAAATATGAGAAGAACGTTTGCCTCACAGAGCCTTGAGCCCCCTCCAGAATAAAATCCTGAATCTGCCCTTGATCAGCATAACTACCATCCTGTAGTAATGGGTTATAATGATTGCCCTAATCTTGGATGGACAGCAAGGGCCTAATATTTAGCCCTCTGTAAAATTGCAATGGATATTTAGGAACCTGGATCGAGTAGTGGTCTGTGGTGTGCAGTGGCATAACCAGGGGGGGACCAGGGGGTCTGGACCCCCCCCCCCCCAAAATATAAAAACACAATTATTTCTCTTCATAAAAGGAAAAAAATTGAGAAATCATGAAATTACATTCATTCTTCTACTAAAAAAAATTTTTTTTACTATGAAAAGTGCTAAAATTAGTTTATAACCCTCTAATAAGTACCCTGTTTTTCAAAAATTTTCCCCCTGATTTTAGACCCTTCCCCGCCACCCCCCTGCACGAAATTCCTGCCTATGCCACTAGTGGTGTGGCGCAGGAAGCCACAGGTCTGCTATATCAGGGCGGTACAGAGGAATATTTTCCCATGGGAATAAATAGAAAATAAGTATATTTATGTAAAATTTTAGGTTTTCCCGGCGTATAGATTGATGAAAAATTTCTCGGGATTCCCACCGGGTGTGGTATTGGGTTCATTCTCCCAACGTTTCAATGGCTGAGTCTGCCATCGTCTTCAGGGGTTTACTCTTAATGGTACTTTTTAATGGGGGAATTAACCCAATACCACACCCGGTGGGAATCCCGAGAAATTTTTCATCAAGTATATTCACGTTTCAGCCAAAGTTTCCCTGTGAGGGGAGATGGAGTAGAAGAGTCATTGGGGTTTCCTCCTTACCGGTGAATCCCGAGGGCAAGGCAGCCGGGAGGGGCCCACATATGAGGTGGACTCTGACTGGGAGGACCCTGGATCTGAGAAGCTGCCCGAGAGTGAAGGCCCTCTTGGGATCCAACATGGCTGGAGCGGCGAGGAGTGATCGAGTTGACGATGAGGATGACGAGGAGGATGATGAAGAAGAGGAGGACCTGGAGGGCAATGACCGAGTGCTACCCCCCGAAGAGCGAGACGTCAATGGGGGAGGAAGGGAGGCTGCATAAAATCTGCCCGTGCTTCTCAGGGGAACAAACACCACCTGCAATGGACCAATCATCAAAGTGTTAGATAGGAACTAGCACATATCAACATCCAAAGTACAGCAAGAAACAAGTGACTTTGTACATAGCCACCTTTATGGGTGCAAATTTTTTTCACCAACTGTGAAATTTTCCATGAAAAAAATCATTTGTCTTAGCTGGGATTCGAACCTGGATCTCCAACTATCAGCTACACCACTAAGCCGTATTGTTCCATAGAAATTTTCAGACTTGGTTTACTGAACAAGGTGTAAGCATCTCAAGTCCATGTCCGTCCTTCCGTCCTCTGTGAAACAGAGTGAGACTTGGGATGCTTAAGACATGATTTGTTTCAGCCAAATGATTTTTTTGTTGGAAAATTTATCCCTAAGAGTAAATACTATGCAACTTCTATTTTCATTTACATACTTAAATAACTGATTATTATTACATTTAAAACTTGATAGCAATTCAATCAATTAGAAATAGTATATCAATTAGTAAAGGATTATCAATCTCAATCACTAAACTAACATGCTCAATTAAAACAGGGAATGCAGTTTGTTTTTTTATAACCATAATAAAATAATTATTATAAGAAATTATTGTTGGGTTAAAGTAAATTCATTAATATAAGAAGTTTTCTGCATTATGTCAGAGTACAGTCCCAACCTCTGATACATACATAACTGAAGCCAGAATTGTCAAAAGTTACTACATGCTAGCTTTGTTTACGAGTGCTGCGTGCAAACTTTAGAATAACAATAAAATATAAACAAAATAAATATTGATCGCACTTTTTACAGGTTTTCAATATATGTAGACTGCTGTTTTTAGACTATATTTTTATTTAGTAGATTTAGGGAATTTTAGGAAAATCAGTATAGGCAACCCGCATACCTTCCAAGCACACCCAAAGAAAATTTCTAGCTACCTGCCTCATCTAGGACATACTTCATTTCATTAATTCTACTTATGGTTAATATTTATTTGCAGTTTCTATTAGATATATTTTGGCTATGACTTGCTTATGTTGTTTTTAAGTAAGGCACAATACAAAATTCAATTACTGAGGCAATGCTTGTCTCTTTGGAGTCAATAAATATGTGATTATAATTATTATTAGCTGAAGTGCTGGGTTTGGAATTATAAGGACTCGTAGGACTTTAAATTATTGGATAGATGAGGTTAGAGCTCCTCACAGACAAATGATTGTTCCTTTCCCTGGGCACTGCACACTTTGAGGATTTTTCCTGCAGTTTCACCCAGGCTTTGAACCTTGGACCTTCTAGTCAGTAGCCAAGAGCTCAGACTCACTAGGCAACCACGCTTTCACTACAATTACTTCCACAAAGAAATTCAAAACTATAGGGTAAGTTTTACATAAGCAATACATAAGAGAGTCAAAATAACAATCTTTATCAACAGGAACAGGAAAGCCAGAAAATTGAGGAGCACATTACCTCATTGGTGTGCAACACGCATTGCGCATATTTGGACGATGCAATGGGGAACATTGAGCCAGGTGCTGTGGACCCCCTTGATGAGAGACGCTGCAAAAGGGATGAGAAGCTACCGTCAGGCCTTTGTCGATTATGTCGTCCAGCTTCCATGTTTGCCAAGCCACCAGCTGCTTTTGCATCTTCAAACACTCCCATGAACCTCAGCACTTGTCCTGAGCGAATAACAGTCCTTGCATACAAGGATTTACCTTTATCTCCTGCAATCACAACAAAGGAAAAATAGGTTTGGATCAATCTTTCAGCCTCACCAGACGGTATCTCCAAGCATTGCCTTATTGCAGCAAGTTACGAGGCACATGCCTCGCATCTCATCTGCTTGTTATGGTTAAATTCATGTTCCAAGCATTTCCCATCTTAGGCATAACTTAGATAACATAGATAAAAATACGTAGAGAATAACAAACACCTGAGAATTTTTTAGTTATATGAACTACACTGTCAAATTTTGTTAGTAGATAAGCAATACTTTACCAAGCAGGATTTAGCCTATCTTTAAGATTCTCTAATTACGAGGATGAAGATAGTGGAAATAGCTATTGGAACACATCATATAAATGTGAATGAGCCATGGGCTTCCACCTTCCAACTCATGAATAAAATCAAGAATTACATCACCTTACGTAGGATAACATGTCAATTGAACAGCATTAGTTTCATTTTGTGGGAATAAGTTTCACAAATTTGATTTAAAATTAGTCTTTTCATGAGTTATATTTGTCCATGACAAGGTCATAAACAAATATTCTTTGAAAATGGGCAAATAAATTATAATCTTCCTCAATCAATTGCAGAGATGACTGAATTAACTTCAAAAGGTTGTATTTTACACTGGTCTGCTTTTTGGTAAATTTTTATGGACTGAAGTTCTAAAAGACTTTCCTCACTGATTCAAGTATTGAGCTTGCGTTTATTTTGTCAGATAACCCAAAAGTAAAAATGCAACAATGAACAAAGTTATTTTTAAAAAGTCAAAGCTTTAAATTGTAATCTCAACACCCCTCCTCAATTAATTGACTTTGCATTTTACATAACGCAAAAAATTAAAGTAAACCCAATGAGCTTATCAATTTGATGAACCTGGGAGCTGGTAGACCTTAGATGGAAATATCTTACTGACTTAACAGATGAGTGGAATAGAAGCATTTCTTAAAAGTTTTCACTATTTTTTGTGGTTATTGTAGCGCTTTAATAATCCTTGGGATCAGGACCCAAGATTTTTGGCATCAAATCATGGAAAAAATAATAATGAAATATAAAAATACAATCTATCTCTTTTCTAAGATTCAAATATGATTCTGATGTCACAAGTGCATCAAAAATTATGAACCGGAGTCGGCAAGATCTAGGTATAGATCTAGAGATAGGAATAAAATCATGCATTTTTCAATTGCTACCTCCGGCACTAGAAACTCAAGGAGCGAGGATCCAAGGTTGATCTAGAAAACTCAAATTTTTTAATCCAAATTATTTTAAGTCATTTCTTTTTAGTCGGACAATGTTCCCAAAAAATTTATTTCTCGGATGCTCAGGTAATCAGGATTTTTAGACCACAAGTTCACATCATATAAGTTCATATGTAGTGAAAAATATCTAACCTAAGAATGGAAATGTAAAATAATTGCTGATGTAATGATACTCATATATCAGATATGCACTAAAACTCACCAGGAGCAAAGTCCATTGGTGACATCAGCCTGTACGCTGGAAGGTCAAACCTTGTCAGGAAAAAGTGCAGCCGAGCTGAAGCTACATGGCCTATGGTGGTAAAACAGGGAGCCTGCTGCTGACCATTTGCACTCACTAGGGTGAACCAGCCTACAAATATAGAGTGAAAATTAGCACTAGAAAAATAGAAAATTATTACATCTATTCATACCTTTATTTACGTGACTGTAGGCAGAAAATTGTTGCTGAGAGTAGGGGTTAAAGATTCATTTGGAAAGGAGTAATTGTTGGAAGTGCTCATTTTGAAGGCGCACCCTTATTACGGCATCTCTCAAAAATTTTGAGGGATGTCTGAACCCCCTCACTCATATTGGCCTCATATCACATTTCCCATCATTCTATTCTTAGAGATAGTTATCATTATTTAACTTAAAAATCAATGTCATCTTAGAAAAAAATATTAATTTTGCTATTATATCATATACGTAACCTTCAGATGATATAGTTAAGCACCTGATTGAGAAGAAATGTGCCTGAGATACACCAAAAGAACTGTGCTTCTAATATCCCACTATATAATTTAAATCACTGGTTTTCTAAATATTTCATTGAATGCTGACATGCTGCTTCATGGGAGCATGGTACTTATTTAATAAATAAAGTTCGAAAAATTAACTTGACCAATTTTTATAAAACCATGGCAATTAATGTGACCAAATTTGTCATTTTTTGGTGAATGATTATACTATTTGGTTAAGTGACATCAGTCAATGTAGATTTTTGAATTTTTACCAAAATATTAGCAATAAATGCTCAATTTCTACTCATTAGATACCTTATTATAGTATTATTTAGGTCACCTTTGCATGCACAAGGCAATCCGCAACACAATTTCTCATATTCCTCTATTTTTGCAGCAAATGACCCGATGAAGCCATTTTTTCAAGTCCTGATAACTCAAGTCAAAAATTGCCAACGAGAAGCACAAAGAAGATGGGGTTTCTCTATCATGCCACTGCTGACTTAACAGTTTTTTTTTCTGATTTTCATGTTTATGTAGATTCCATGACCATCATAATCAAGTCTAGCCATTCTATCATATTGCCATCCTTGATGAACCGAAAGGGCCAAAATCTAGCACCATGAATCCATTGAACCCATTGGCACATGAATTTAAGAACCTGGATAGCATCGTTGTCAATGGAGTGGCCACGAAAGCCGAGGGTCCATCGCTCGATTCCCAATCGAGGGGAATTTTTTCCCATGGCATTTAATGTGAATTTCACCACCGCACACGCGGGAGGGTTGAAATATTCTGCGACAAGTTTGTTGTTTTTAGTCAAAAATTTGGCTGACTAAAGAAGCTTTAAAAAAATCTGCCAAAAATATTACACAATTTTGGGGAAAAGTGCAGCTACTGTAAGCAGCGTTGGCGGATAAAGGAGGGAGATCCCTAAAAATTACTGGAAAAATCGCAATCTATAAGGTGGCTTTGCCATGAAACCTTTCATTTCTCCGGCTAAAAAAGTTTTAAATAATTTTTGAATATTTAAATGCCACTCGTCTACGAATATCAGACGCATTTTGGCTGATTGAGAGGTATTGCATACTGCCAAGGCGCGCGTAAAGTGAAGGAACCAGAAAACAACGGCCTTGATATACGTAAGCGGTGCTAAAATCAAGACGGACCGAAATTCACTGTCTCCTCACCTCCATAATCCTCTGGGATGGCGATTGCGGGCCCAGCCTCCTCCCACTGCCCCCGGCGACCCCTCCGTCGCCGTAGGCTCCTCGCCTGCACGCTCCCCCGCCGATACTGCCGGTACAACAAGAGGGGCTTCGACAGCTCCACGGAGGATTCGCCACCGGCCGGCCCGCCGACCGGCATCGCCTTCGGAGCTCCCCTGCCGTCTCCCTCCTTCTCCTCTCCTGCCTCGTCTCCACCGTCTCCCACGATTCGGACCACGCGGGGAACCGAGTACTTGTCCAGGAACTTCCTCGGCGTCAGCCGCTCCGAGCTCCAGGAGGTGCTGGCTAAGAGGGCCGAGGAGGAAGAGCTGCTGCTCCCGGTGACGGGCGAGGTGCGGCTCGGTGGCGTGGGCGGGAGCGGCGGCTGTGAGTGCTGCTTCTGGTCCTCCATGACGGTGGCGGGCGGTAGCCTCTGCCTCGGATGGCCGCTCCGGCTCACGGGGATGGGGGGCCGGGGGTAGAGGGGCCCTGGCATGGGCCTCCAGTGGCCCTCCATCTTAAGGGACGGAGGGAGAGGGCCCTCCATTGGTTACTGCGGGGGAAAAAAAGAAATAAAAAAATGAAATGGCGTAGTAAGACAATAGCCTCAGGACCTAATAGAATAGGACAGAATAGGACAGGAACTAATAGGACGGGTCAGGGTGGGCACGCGGGCGGCAAATTCCAGGGGGCGGCAAAATTTGAAAAGTTAATTTCAAATTTTTGCGTAGTTGCAATTGAGTTACAATGCAAAAAATTATTTGCATTAGTAATTAATAAGTTTATCGCAGTAAATTAATATTTTTTAATTTATATAGTTATAGTTAGTTTATATAGTTTTTCGTTGTAATTGTAAAGTCTTTACTAATATGTACAAGTGAATTGCAAAAAGTTTTATTAAAAAGTGTTTTTCAAAAATAAAATTCGACCCGGAGGTAAACGAAAATACGAGGCCTAGGTTTAGTTTCGTTCCCGCACGAAATTAAAATCACCAAGGAGTTTAGTTTCGACCCGGGACGAAACTTTACTCCCAGGAAGGAAACTAAATTAATCGAAACTCCGCTGCTCATAGTAAAGTTTCGATCCCAGAAGTTGAGTGGAGGGGGATAATAGGGAATAGTTTCGACCCATTACGTTTAACAAGTGTTTAGAGAGGGTAGAACATTGAGCTTAAAATCGAGTGGCCAATTTGCGTTCACCGTTCTCTTGCTAGTGGTAAAAATATGAGTGCCTCATGCATCTAATGGCGGTAGGCCGAACCTCTATTTAATTCAACCATACTTCTTACGTGGTGTGGTCGAAACTAAACTGTTCGAAGGTGAAGCACGTGGTACCTCCAATGCGAAATATTATCTACGTTTCGTTTCGTCCCAGAGTTTTAGTTTAGTTTTTACCGGAGCAGTTTTGATCTCGATTTCGTTTCGACCATGAGTTTAGCTCCCCGGGTTTAACTCTTTTTCGTTTCGTTCCTGCATTTCGCTCCCGGGAACGAAACTATTGAAATTTTACTGGTTTTGACTTTCGTTTAGTTTCGATTGCCATCCCTGAGCCAAAGGTGTGGCCAGAATTTCGTTCGAGGGGGGGTCCAAAACCAGGGGGGAAAATTTTTGAAAAACAGGGTACCAAGTAGAGGGTTTTAAACTAATTTTAACACTTTTCATCATCGAAAAAACTTCATTTGTTGAAGAAATATTTTTTAATTCATGGTTTTTCAATATTTTTTCTTTTGTGAAGGAAAATAATTCTGTTTTTACATTCCGGACCCCCCGGACCTCCCTCCTAGCTACGTCACTGCCTGAGCTAGACTCGTCATTTCAGCGCAAGGGGTTAAAATACTTCCCACTCTTTAGACAAGCTTTTCGTCTCTTTCCGTACTCATCAGCCTACCTACCCGCTTTCCATGGGTGGCTGCACCCTATCTCGCAAACCGCTAAGCCACGCAGAAGGGTTTACATGTAAATGCACTCACGCAACATAGATGTCGCTTCGCTCTAAGGTCGAGGTCAGCTCACTCACTTCCTCCGCTCAAGAGTCTCCGACCACTAATGAGGAAAACTTTTCTGGGCCGGCGAACGTAAATTTACGTTCACAGAAAGCATTTCTTTCTTTGTTTCATCACTTGCTTATGCTTTCCCCGAGCCGACAAAAATTAATAATAGTGATAAAAATTAATCAGCCATATGAAGTAAATGAAGATAATAGATGATCAAATGGGTATTTAAGTAGAGCACCCGATTCTCAAAAAAGGTGCCGAATTCCATTAAAATAAATATGATGAAGTATATTTTTACTAAGGCATGGCCAATTAAACACAATATTTGAAAATAAAGTTCTCAGTATAGTTATTTTATCAGAAGGAATCCAAGTTAAAAATACTTACTTGAATATTTCACATTCAAAGACAGTTAAAGGGATATAAAATAAAATAAAAATACGATCATGGGCCCTCAACTGACTATGACTAAAACCAATCTTATGATATTGAAAGAGTATTCCAAAATTATTCATACAATTCACTCGTTTAACGAAATCCAACGTTTTGATACTATTCGTTAATTCGATTGCGTAATTGACCACTTCTCAAATAACCCCCGCGACGAAGTATTACATCATCCACCAATTGATATATATCCGCAGTAGCAGTATAACAAGCGTTGACACTCGTAATCTCCAATGGTTAAACAATGACGATGCATTATCCATGCATCCTTCATGAATCATTATCAGAGGGTGACTCAAATGTATCCTTGAAGCACTGATCTTACCGAAGTGTTTTTTCGGCAGCTAATTCATGCTCAAATAGCCTATAAAATTCTCCTGTGGTTTATTCATCTCGATTACTTTTAAATGTTTACATTTCCTCAAATTTTGATTTCTCGCTTCATCTCAAGCAATACAAACTAGGGTTAGCTTGATTTCTCGATATCCAAATTTGTTCATTTGTTTGATTAAGGCAGGGGTCTCCAATTTACTAGGCCACGAGGGCCACATTCCAAGTCCCAAATCGCCCCGCGGGCCGGATAGCAAATTTTCCAATGACTGAAGTATTCGATACCAACGTCTACTGAAGTATCCGGTGGCATATTTCTCATTTACGAACAGTTGAAGGAGACTGACGTGTAGTACACATAGATCTTTTATACAGTAGATGGCGCTTTCCCCTAGCCCCTTACGGCCGGAGCGCGTAGCCAACATACCGCCCCCCCTTTCGTTCTCGGAGTCACGTGGTTCGGGTCAAAATTAATGGCGGCGTTTGAATTCTCTGTTGTGAATATCGTTCCCGCTCGGGTAAAAGACATGTTACTTTTACTTACAGCGCTAAAGAAGTACGTGTCTATTTTGATATTTATTTTTATTTACGTTTTGCTGTATTATATGTGAACCTTATAGCAAAATAGAGTTCATTTTAATTCAGTTTTAGGAAGAACTATAGTAAAACTGAATTAGTTTCCCCAATTATGCGCAACTGAAGCAGCCTTCAGGAACACATGTTTGGTTTCGTTTGTGTCCTTTACAGAGGAACACCTGCATCCAAAGGCTCCGTTTTTTTCGTAAATAAAGTTAGCAATAACACAAAGGTAGATTACATGGTTTGAGAAAAATGTATACACAACCATAGGCTATGAATTTCAACCACCAATCCAGTACATTAATAAGTAATCTTTCACAAATGATAGGTACTATCTTTTTTTCAATAATACGCCATTAATAGAACGTCATCGTTAAAGGAAAGACACTTCCAATATTGCATGACTTTCAAAGCCAGAGAAGAACATTAGGAGCTTTAACCAGCTGATTATTCCTCCTATCTGGTAATTATCTCTCGTTGCACGGGGCAAATTGATGAAAATATAATTTAAGATTCCTCAGAATGTTAATTAACAAAAGTACCCACAATAGTCACAGTGTTGCAGCCAGCATTGATTTTAAGAAATTTTATACGTGAACATCTCTCGTACGTAATTCAGTTCGCATAAAATGATTAAATATCCTTCAACATGTGCTAGTAATAAATCCTTGTTTATTAAAGAAACCTTTAGCAATATACGTCCGCTGGAGGTGTGATGAAAACATCGCAGATAATAAAGATGTTTTGCCGACAATGGAAAACAAGGTTTGAATACAAAAGTGAAGCTCAATTTTCACTCCATCAAAGAAGACTATAAATTTTACATTTTAAATGACCACAGTGTGTATGTCCACATATTTGGTAGAACATAGGGGAACCCGGTGCGCAACAGGGTGGCGGGGCGGAACGGGGTAAGCGATTTTTAATTGCGAAATAAAGCAGGAGTAAATATAACTAGTCAAAATTGTTGTTTTTAAAATATAAGCAACACCAATCTGGGCTAGATATAGTTATTCCCGCTTGCGCAGCACCTTTTTTCGCGTTAAAAAAAACCGCTTACCTCGTTCCGCCCCGTGTTCCCCCATGTATCAATTTCATAGAATTCCAAAATGAGGATAGAGAGCATCCATCAAACAGAATCTACAAGAAAAAAAGGGTTTAGAAATAACATAATAGTAATTAGAAACCATACAGTCTAAACGAGATTCAGTTAGCATAGGGCAATAGAAAAAAGAGGAACCTGAAGAAATGATTGAGGGCCCAGCCTCAGCTCACACTCAAATAATGTAGCCTAAAAATAGTCTTTACAGTTACATGCATGGAATTGGAAGCCATACTGATTCCGTAAAATACATTTTGTTCAGGTAGCCGAGTGAGTTGGAAATAGATTGAAAATAAATCTTACTTGCTCTCAATCTTGATTGATTAATTAGGTGTTCGAATATTATTTCACGAACTAAGTTATTTGTTTGATTTTATTCAAAATCTAGCTTCAGAATATGGTCCCTTAAATGTAGAAATAGGGAAGTAATAGCTGTGAATACTTCCATCGTCAATACAAGGAAAATATACTTGTTCCGTAACTTGCCGGATGCCTGAGCTACCCTACTGTCTGTAAAAAAAGCAAGATACTCGAGTTTGAGGAGCTCTAGCGTCTAAACGAAGCAATCGATTTCAATGCAACAAAAAGCATACGAAAGAAAATTTAGTTCTACGTTATATCATGTACTTTAAAAATTCTTCGGCTAAGTAGTATTTCCTGTACTTAATTTTTTCTCAAAAAAGTACCCGTTTTTTGCGCGTAAAATCAAGTTGCCCAACTTTGAGCGCTTGGAATTCCCGTAGTTTTCGTTCCTACAACTTGAAATTTTTATATAAAGAAGCAACATCTATTACTAGCAGTTTGCCGAAAACAAATTGTTTATACCACAAAAATTAACGGAGTTGTTGTAAACAACGCAAACCTCTGCTAACTTCGAAATCAGTGAGTCAATTGAAAATTGATTGGTACTGTTGTCTTCCGTAGAATGTTAGTAATGCAAGCACATATGAAATGTATATTAAATATCAATAATAACGTCGATATCACTTATTATTTATCTAGACGTTTCTATGCGCGTACGCACGTATGACTTCGATAGACTTTCTCTTTTCTGGTGCTTTGTTTAGGGCATCCTCGTCAGGCAGGGAGAAGACGACAACAAGAGCTAAAAACAAAAATAAATATAAAAAGATATTGAATATACTGCTGACATTTAACGTGTATTATCTACGTATATACATTACTAACATTCTACGGAAGACAACAGTACCAATCAATTTTCAATTGACTCACTGGTTTCGAAGTTAGCAGAGGTTTGCGTTGTTTACAACAACTCCGTTAATTTTTGTGGTATAAACAATTTGTTTTCGGCAAACTGCTAGTAATAGATGTTGCTTCTTTATATCAAAATTGCAAGTTATAGGAACGAAAACTACGGGAATGTCAAGCGCTCAAAGTTGGGCAACTTGATTTTACGCGCAAAAAACGGGTACTTTTTTGAGAAAAAATTAAGTACAGGAAATACTACTTAGCCGAAGAATTTTTGAAGTACATGATATAACGTAGAACTAAATTCTCTTTCGTATGCTTTTTGTTGCATTGAAATCGATTGCTTCGTTTAGACGCTAGAGCTCCTCAAACTCGAGTATCTTGCTTTTTTTACAGACAGTAAATGCTTTTATTTTCTTATTAAATAGCGCATGCATTGCATTACACGTATCTTTACTCAGTAATAAATATATCCATGGCTAACACGGCTTTAATTTTAACAGGGACAAACTTTGCAGTGAAAAGAAACACAAATTCCTTTCAGGAATCTCTCATCGCAACCGAAGGCACTACGCGTATTCACCATAACGCTGACCCGAGTCACGTGATACACGACCACGCTTATGTTGACCACGCTTGCGTGACGTCATGCGCCATCTACCTATATGAAAGATCTATGGTAGTACAGCGCTGCAATACTCCTAGCGGCGTCTCACAGAGTTAAACGGGCGAGAATCGCGCGCAACTTGAAACGAGTGCGCGGGCCGGATCCGGCCCGCGGGCCGTAGTTTGGAGACCCCTGGATTAAGGTATTCATCTCAAAATTATCATCATAAAATATGAATGGAGAATATATTACAAAAATTCTACCGCTCAGATCACATGTATTTCAGAAGATTTTACATTAACTCCTCCCTCTCTGCCGGTTGCTCCCTGAAGTCCTGTAAACTACGCGAAAATAACAAAAGGGTAAATGAAATTACGAGATCCGGAAAATGCGATGCCTAAGACGATGCATATCATCCGGGGGTGTTTTACACGGTGAATTTTCATTCGAATGATTTACGAATAAAATCGTTCGCGTGATCACTTGATACGACTTCTTTACGCGGTGAATGATTTCGGCGCAGAAACGACGAGACGCGCAGCGGTGCGACTACCGATAGTGCATATCGATTATGACAATGATACCGACCACATTCAGTTGTTTTGAAAGTTGCAGACGACATAAAACCTGCACTTGCCACTACATGAAATGAGCTAACAGCTTTTCTCCTTCAGGAGCCACGAAGGAAGGTAAATCCCAGTGCATGACTACAGCGGTGGATTTCAACGATAAACATCTCCAGACGATTTAATTTAGGTTACCGTAAAGTCCCACCCTCTCTCGCTTCCTACCGCCAATTATTCGAATTGGTGACGAAAGGTCAGGCCACGAAAGGAGTGCCATTGTCGGACTATGTCATTAGACGGAGAAAAAGAATGGCTAGCACTATTTCCATAACCCGTTTAAAGTTTCAAAGGATTGCCCTCCGTGATACCGTTTCACCAAAACTGCTAAAGCCAAAAATTACATCAAATATTAAAAAATGGGCGAGTTTTATTGAAAATCCATGTCTCTCTTTTCCCAAAACGTCTTACATTTTCAACGTAAAAGAAGACACATGCGTAGCAGATGTATGATTGAAAGGCTACTCATTGTTCACAGTGTTCGTCCATGTAAGCGCGGCAAGTCTTTTTAGTGGAGTTTAATAATATAAAGAAAGAAAAGGAATATGATATAGGTCTAAGGGAAGCCAACACGCAACTTTTAAAAAACAAATATTTACACCTTTTCCTAATTAGGTGACTGCGAGGTTACGGAGTACAGAATCGCCACCATTTCAGCCAAAAATATAATTTGATTAGTAGTAGTTTTTGCAATATGATACCTGGCTTACAATTAGTGGGAGTAAATAGTATGACTTTACATAATTTCAGTTTTCTTGGTATGGGAAAGCAGCTCTTAGCTCACTTCATGTTGTGGCGGATTCAGGTTTTACTTGGTACTATGAACACCTCCGAATGATTTGAATCGGCATATGCATCTCATTTTCCGGATCTTCTAACTGCATTTAACCGTTTTTTTTATTTTCGCGTTGTTCAAAGGACTTCAGGGAGCAAATGGCAAAGAGGGAGGAGTTCATAAGAAATCAGCTGGAACACATACGATCGGATCAGTAGATTTTGTGTAATAGTAGTCTTAGTTGTGTAATGGAGAGATTCGGAACGTAGAACGATGTACACTAAGCCGTCCCGAAATTTAGCATTGGCTTTACAGCCCATTAAAACTTACTGATTTTTATTTTCACTTTCCAAGTGGTGTATCTCTTAAAAATCACCCATGCCAGAGGCGCCGACTCCATGGGGCCTGAGGGGGCCCGAGCCCCCTCAAAATTCGTTATGGGTGTGAGGAAAAAATGTGACTGGCTTGTCGATTTTCCCCGGAGTGTCCAGATATCGAGATTCGAGTTATCAGGGTTCTAATGTTGATCATATGACTCTTCTAAAATGCTTAAAAAACTTAAAACTCATTTCCCGGGGAAAGATCCCCAATTTGCCCCCCACCCCAATATTTGTCGTAAGTCGGCATCCCTGAACCATGCAATAAAAAGATTTGGTCTATAATAATATTATTATTAATATTATAATAGATATTATAATATAATATAATATAAGATAATCATAATATAATATTAATGTTATATTTATATTATCCAGGTATTTTCAAGAGTAAAAGATTTGCTTCTTCTTCCTCAATCTTGTTTATCCTGCTTGAAAACTTAGAAGCCTTCCGTTGGCGTCCGAAACTCACTGCCCCTCTACTTGGCGTCCATACCCCGACAGCGAAGGAATTCCTGCCGAGCACTCTTTAGTGTCACGTGAATGAAGGAGGGATGGGTCTGTTACACGCATTGGCGCCGGCACGCGATCCAATGCGCCCAGTCTTCCTCGATGAGCCATCGAACTCGCGACATACGGGGGCTCACAACCTAATCGTTGAGAACAGCTGAATTGTGGATATAAAGCTGCAATATAAATAATAACAAGCGCATATTTCGATTATTTACGCTAATAACGTGGACACTGATGAAACGTGGAACCAAGCATAGTTAGAGTGTGAATGATTATTGCTAGTTTGCATCGAGTTAATATTTGTTCAATAACTTGCTTCTACATTGCCATATCACTTCAATAGTTTTAAGTTTCCTTTTCACAACATCACATTACACTGACAACGGAAACATATCCGCCAATTATTAATATCATTATTAACTGGCCGGTTGGGCTGATTTTTACTCACCGCTACAGCTAATGGGATACGCGACTTCGGCGCGTTCTATGCCGTCGTCGATAATTAAAAGCGTGTATTTTGATAACTTTACACTAATGAAATGGACCCTAACAAAAGTTGGAACCAACCATAATCAGAGTATGAATGAACATTACTAAAATCAATCACTCAATTATTCGACCGTTTGGTTTAAATAGGCAAGGGTAACAGCTCACCGTAACAAAACCAAAGGCGTGTTAATATCGTACATTTATGGTGGGGGGCCCTCCCCGGGAATCACACCTCGCACTTCGAGGATTTTTTTATTTGGGGTCGTTCGAAGGCCTCACTCGGGATAATCTTTCTCACACTCTATTTTCACTCGGGAGTCCTCTATCATCAGCCAAAGGCTCCAATGCATTGTTACGCGTATTTCGCGGGCAATTGGACAAACGTGGACGTGGAAAATATTGCGATGGTCTGCGGCAGTTTTCCGCCGAGATAAGAAAAGCACAAGAGTCACAAAGTCTGTCATATTATTAGCTGTAGGCAACGAAACTAGTCGTGATCATTGGTTCGGAATAAACTAACTATTTTTACTTTATCCGATATTTCCTTTTGCTGATACTCAAGTTAAGGAAGTGACTTTTTTAAACTTTTGCTAATATATTCAAACTGTTATTCACAAAATTACAAGCCAAAATATACGGAATTTCTTCATGAATATACTTTTTCAAACTAGACTTCTTCGGATAAGTCCAAAATTACTCATATGAGTCACCACCAGTCGTCATTAACAAGGGCCTCGAAAAGTCTCTTTTTTCTTGAAATCATTGAAAAATGATTCATCAGCAATGAATCAGGTCGCAGCACTGCCACGACCTAGCAATCTTTGAAGTGAAAACGGTACAGTACTTAAGATACGACATAGATTGCAATTTAAGTTAATTTAAGTGGAATAGTTGCACTTACAAAGTTGAGAATAAATATTGGTTTGTCTCTTATTTTTCCCAGGACCTACCGGCTGTTCCATCGCTGAATTTAACGAAGAAGATAGAATATGGAGAAAAGTAAGGGTTCAATAGTAACATCTACAATGGACTATTTAAGCTAATTATTATCACTTGTTTTTAAACTCTTTGCTTGGGGAAGAAATTTATAATTTGTAATATTTCGCACAATAATGCTAATGACCGACTGGTTTCAACGCCGCTGCGTCATTACCAAGGGTTTCAGAAAGTCTCCTTTTTTGTGAAACTATTGATAATGATGCAACAGCGTTGATACAGGCCATGGGTTATAAAATTTACAAGGCATGTTAAAAAGTTTAAATCATTTATTTACTGTTTAAATGACACTAATATGGGAATATCTATTGAAGATTCCACCTAAGAATCTCTACGATTTGTTCCTTACTTGTCCATCAGCTCCCAAGATATCCACTAGCTTTATTGCATTTTCTAGGACATCGCAACACTGTTTATGATAAATCGTAACTCGTCATAGCTTGCCATGCGAATTCATACGAACTGAAATTTACAATTTTATACCGACTGAAACGTTTAAAATAAAATTCTACGTTTATTTACTTTCCCGTGCCTACCAATAAATTACCCCATTATTCCTATTTTTTGTTTGTACGTTTTTTCCGTAATCACAGTACTATTTTGTTATTTTTAAAACAATTATTAGATGGGTTCATGTTGGTGTATCACTCCATTTGCTTTTCTATCACATGTCATTTGTCATGATTTGACAAATAAATACATCTTATATTGGAATCATAAACTAAAAGTTTTTTCTTTCTGTTGATTTTCGACATGCCTGCAAACTGTTATCAATATTAATTTTTCGTTTTTACTATGGGTAAATAAACTTTTTTTCTGCCTATGTACCTAAGGATTGAAAATTCCATCAAGCTGATCTGCCATCTGTTGGATTCATATTTGTCCGGGCCCTTCCCACGTTTCAAATTACGCATATTACGATAGAGGATTTTCCCGGCCAACGCGCATTCAAATGGGTTTACTAAAGCAACCATTCATGTTGTGTACGTGCAGAAGGACCCGAGGTTAACTGGGAAAGAATCTATAGTTAGGGGTTCCACCTAAATTTATATACGTAATGAGGTGATCTATCAAATTTATCGTAATCCAATTTTCTTCCTCACAATAATATTAATTATTTTATAGAAGACGTTGAGATTTAATGTATTACTTTCACTTCTATTTATTTATTCATGCTCACTTTAATAATTATTTTATAGTGAATATCGAAATTTAATGGAATAATCTCACTTCCATTAATTTATTTATTCATATTCACTTTGCGGACAATTTTGAAGACCGATTAAAATGCGCCTAAATTGCTGGCAAAGATAGAGCTTCAACGGGCCGGGCTGGTCCGATCTGTATGTAGTCCCATTTACTCAAATTCTCATTTCCACGATGATGGAGAGTTGAGAGAAGAGCAGTAGAGGCTCTAGGGTGCGTGCCTTGGGGTTTTTCGTGGCACGCCTCTCCGCATCCAAATGCGAGGACGGCCGGGCGACGTCCCGCGGACATTCCCCTGCCTCTCTCCCGCGACCAATTCCCCTCCCATATCCAACCCACTCCCTTTCCATCGGAACATAACGGCAGAGTGTTCCGTTATGGAGAATGAAAGTTCGTCGCTCCCCCACCGAGCGCATGGGGGGGTGATGGCGCTCGAGGGGGGAAGTGCAGCGGTGGAGTGGGGGAAAAGGCGGAAGAGGAAGCAAAAGAGGGGAGGGGGAGAGATATGCAGGGAGAGAGAGGAGGCGACCGATATTGAGACTCGTATATCATCATCGATTTATAAAACCGTAATTTGATTTTTCCGGCCATCGCGAACTTGAGCAGCATTTAGGCATAATTTTCGTGACCCTCCCCCCCCTCCTCAAGATAACCGTACATTCGTCAATCAAATGGGAGAATGCCACAATAAATGTGCCCTAGGATTAGACAACCTTAAGGGATAATTAAGGCATAAGTCTATTATACCTAAGATACTTCTAGTATAAATTAGGAGTACGTATTGGTTCCTCCTGACCGTTTTTATTTTCATTTTTTCGTGACGAATTACTCGTGTAAATCCTACTCCATCATCTAAAAATTGTCAAGGAAATTTTCAATAGACCGTTGCCAACATTTGGTTGCATCTCAAATATTTAAAAAAAATTACATCAGAGGAATTGAGGGAAAATTTTCAATTTCGAGGTACAGGCAAGTGTTAATAAACGTCTATTCGTAAGACCCTGAATACTTCGGGATGGAGAATTAAATGTACATTTCCTAGCGATAAAAAGATCGGTCGAGCAGAAAGGATGCGAATTCTTTAAAAAAGAGACAAAAGGTAGGATATTTTAAGAGGGAATATGGCCAATCATTATACTCAATGCATTGACTAGATCTTATACGTCTACAACCAATGGGATCGTTAAAATTGCAGAAATCAAAGTATGCTTGAAATACACTGTCACAAAATACACTATATTTCTTAGAAAGGAAAAGTTTCAGCTAATTCAAGAAGTTGCAACGAAAAAAATAAAACTGAGACGCACTTGAGTCAGTCAATTTTTTTGCAAGACGTAACTACAGTGGATGATTAATTCATAAAAAATGCGGACCATTTGGTTGGATACTCGATTAATGAAACAGGATTTAACCTGTGAGGAAAGAAAAATGATAAAGGAAATTATCTTTAATTGAAATGCATAAAAGTTTTTTTTTACCAAGAGGTAATTGCTAATTCGTCAAGTTGAGCTGTCTCAAATAAACGTAATTTGGAAAGGTGAAGTCTTAAAGAGGAGAACTATCATTCATAGCCTCATCGCTCTCTTAGCACAGTTTTCTATCCGTTCATACCGAAGCCGATGATCAGTTCCACCTCGGAAGGAATTTTCAACTGAGCTGTCTACACGACCGTAGAGGAATAGTGTTGTCGCTTCAAGCATTGCGACAGAAAAGGCGTAGGCGCAGGGTGATGAACAAACTCGAAAGAATGTCTAAGGACGCGCTTGAGGAAGAGTACCGTATAAAAAGGTTAGGTTAGAAAAAAAGAGCCAGATGGCATATAAAATCGGTTTTTCAACTGCTCCAAACATCGGGGCGAAAACTCAAACAATATCATATGAACTTTTAATCGATCTCTGGGCACCTGCTTATCATTTCTGATAAAAAGAATACTTGAGGAGTCAATGCACTGCTTGTATTTACAGATTTAAATACATTGGTATCCCATGAAAATTCACGCATTTTCATCCTGTGGTATATAATGTATTACGATTTTCACTAAAATTATGTATTTTGCACATTTTATTCTTTGCATCTTTGCAGAAAATTCAGGTATTTTATTTTTGTATGACATAATGAAAATCTATTTGCACTGACAACCATTAAATGGTCACCGCCTACATTGACAGAACAATTGGGCATACTATGGAGTACGGAAATGCATCTGCAAGTCCTGTAACATATACAATTGTACAACTCCTAGCAAATACCAACAATCAATGCCCCTAGAAAGTATCAGTGAAATCAAAAAATGGCTAGACAAAAATAGGTAATGGGTGCTAAGATTTTAGGAGAATAGGTAAGAAGTAGAGATGAAACATTTACATATAAATGTTTGCCATGCCATTAATAACATAAAACACACATCAACTTTTGCATTGCTAACCAGTTCAAACCATTCAAGCCATTTTATTTCAGAGGTAATGAAAGTCAATGCTTTCCAAATATGTGCAGAATAAAAATTACCTATGGCGATTAGTTTTCGGTCAAATCAGACTTGAAGATATCCAAGGTAGGATACGAATTCACGGGTTAGCCAAGTCGGCAACTATTAATCTGGCGACCATATTTTATAATTTATTTGAAGTTTGGAATTGAATATGAAGCCCGATCAGCATAATATAAAATCTATAAGCAACGAACAAATAAGTAATTTTTGACGAAAATTTGCATAGTGAAAGGAATGAGTTTGAATGAACTGTTAGATATGGATACCAAGGAAGTATTAAAACAAAAAAAAACAAAAAATTGATGAAAAATTACAAGGTAGAGGAGAAATATTTTTAATTCGAAGGTTACCGCCGAACATATTACGTCATATTGAAACATATTGATAAATGACTTTAAAAGTAATGAATTTTTTCTCAGTATAAAAATTGTATGATTTCAAAACAAAAAATACCGAAATAAAATGCCATATTTTTTATTCAAAATCAAAAGAATCATAATTATCGGTGATGTTTGACGATTCATTCACACAGGTAGAATAATAAACTCATGACTTCAATACAGCAATTACGAGATTGCGACAAGAGGGAAAGCACTAAAGCACAATTACTAAAAGCAAGTTCGGCCTAAGTTTCAAATTTATCCGATATCTTCATTTGAAATTATGACGACTGCGGACTCAAGGATCTACGGACAACGATTCTCACCTCTCTCTCTAATCATTTATGGACTCATCTATCAAGAAACCAGTCGGTGATGATGTTCTGAGACTTGATTCTGGATCGCGGGCCACTGGCCCTGGGGCGAGGCAGGCGGGAGAGGGGGAACCACCGACGACGTCGCCTCTTGACGGCGGCCGGCCCTGTTTACGACCGGGCGGGGGGCGTTGACCCTATGGCTTCGGATTCACTGCTCGCCGATGCCCAAAGATCGAACTAGATCGGTTATGAAGTTTCCCGAGGAAGAGCCGACGAGAGGAATTTGCGAGATATGGAGGGATAAGAGAGATCATAGATGCATGATAACACTAACCCTAAGGAAAAAATTTATCACAAATTCTACACTATCATTCTGAATGCAATCACTAATGAAGCAGAAATTTCTAAAATTCCATCAACTGCATCATTTTCTTTTTCACATTTAGTGCAAATCATAAATTGTGAATATTTTTACTATTCATTTTGTGTCATGGAGGACCTGAATGTCTTACTATATGTTTTTGCATTTATTTGACTTAAACTTAGCATTTACTAATAAAAGTCTTTATAATTAAGCTTCCTTTGGAGGGCAGTAAATATGACAGGAGAACCATTTCCAACTCCTACAGGAGAGTTAATCTTTGTACGAAACTCATTTTATAACTACCTTATTCTTAATTCGCGGTAGGAGTGCATTTATAAAATCTAATATGAGTGTGCATTAAAAAATTGCAAATTATCTCCCCTGGAGACATCATATTATTTACATCTATCTGTGGGAGACATGAGCTTTGCAACAATACCAGCAAATGGACAACTGCCCAGCGAAGAAATAACACGAAATAATTCGAAGCCCCACCAAATAGGTCCCATATCGCATTTCTCTCGGCAAGTTCATTGTTGTGTCCGAAGATTGGCGGGAGAGAGTTTTCGTGGTATTAAGCGGCAACTAGTTAGCGTGAGAATACCGTGAATTTGGCTGTGATTTTCGTCGCAGGGAGGCATTACAATAGCATCAAAACTAAAAAGAAAGATTTTAATTAGGCAATAAAAGGGAAAGTGATATAATTTAATGAGGGAGGAGGAAAATTATAGACAGGAAAGTGAAATTGTTGTCCGACTACTGAGGCAAAATATGTCGGAAGCGTTAGACTCTTCCATTTCCAAGAAATTCGTTTCTAACAAATTCTCGTTTCAAAAGAGAGAATTTGATGTTTTGTAGTTAAAGATATAGATACATTTCCTGATATACTGAGCCAATCATATACCACACACAGCGCAGATGACTGAAACTTGATTCAATGCAGTAGATTCATTATTACTATATCGTGCTAGCATAAAAAAATAGTAGGCCGATGATTTTAGCACGAAAAAATACGAATCTTTTGTTAGAAAGTGTAAAAAATGTCATCTATTCTGCAAACATGTGAATTAAAATATTTCTCTTCCAAAAGCCATTCAGAATACAAACAAACTGGAACTCGTTCACATATTTTAAGTAGTTATGAGCAATGAATGAATTTAATTCAGCTTATGAATTGGAACGAAAGGACAATTAATGTATTAACACGAGTGCTTCCTTTCCATGAGGCATGTGAATGATAAAAGAACGAGAGAATATTGCGGATGCAAATAGAAAAGAAATGGAAAGCTTGGGCTTTTCAGAAAGCGCAGACGGAGAGGAAGGAAGAATATTAAAACACGGGAAAGAGTTAAAGATGCAGTGAAATAAATTTTTCTGCGACATTGCTTTCGCAAAAATACCATTGATGAGCACCAAATCATTTCTAATGCTGGAGAACTGGGCAGCCAGCGTTAGAATTTCACAATATCAAACTTATTACTCTTAGCTCAAGAAGTTCACGTGCTTCCGACCACAATTTATAGATCAGCACGGATCGTGATTGCAGCGGGGATAAATTTTAAGGTGTAAACGTGTTTATTAATGTGGACAGGCAGGAAAAATAAGTCACATCTCTAGAGGCGGAAATAATATCCTTCAATTGTTTTTCTACCTGATCAAAACACGCTAACCTCGCTGTTGTGCTAAAGTGACATAAAATAATCTTTCCTAACTTACTAACAAGTTTCTCAAGGATATATAGTATAGTATACCTACTTGCGCCCACAACTTAGCTAAATACGGCATTCGAACCATTAATTCAATTAATATCGACTAGAGAATGTTTTTCTAATGGGTGCGTGGGATTGAAAACTCTGAGGCAAAGGCTATTTATTTTGCGTGGGTACACAGCAAAAGAGGAAGGAAAGATGAGGAAGATAACAATTAATACGGATGGCATAATTTACTGTCCTCATTGTACACGCCGATATAAAGACACGGAAAATATTGTATGTAAAACCTGATTCGCACTTTTATCACCCTCTCTATTTACAATGGTTGAAGTATTCACTATACCTCTGGTGCGTAGTACGTACTTATATTTTTGTGGCATTGGTGTTCAGGTAACAGAAAAAAGGGTAACTGAGCTGAACTAAAGGGGAACTAAAAAAAAAGGGTAAAAGGGTAACTTTGTGAAAGCCTTCGAATCTACCTTAACGGCATATTTTAAAATTAAATCAGTGACTTTATCTGAAAATCAAGCCTAAAGTAGGACACCTTCAAACTAACAAAAACCAAAAATTATAATCATGTTTTGTGATATCCTTATTCCTAAGCGACAGTAAATTTTCCATCTATTTTGGTGGTATTTTACAAGCCATCTTAATTAAGGATCGTCTTCTGCACCCAATTCGCATTCATGAACACTATGAACAGTTTCGTTCAACCCACTTCTTATCCAATCATTTCTCGTGATGCAAAAAGTTTAAGAAAAAGACTTCGCTGTTTCACAAAATAAAATATATTTTCGACAGGTTTCGATACAGCGTATCATCATCTGGCCAGATGATGATACGCTGTATCGAAACCGGTCGAAAATATATTTTATTTTGTGAAACAGCGAAGTCTTTTTCTTAACCTTTGTGCATCATGAAGGAGTTTCACCATGTTACGCCAACCACCATTGCATTTAACAATCATTCCTCCTTAATTTTTTAAATTTACTTTTCTTTAACAGCCAAAGAACAATGAGTTAAGCCAACTATTTACGTTTATCATTCATCCAGGACTGCATTAAGTACCAGATTAAGTTAAATGTTAGCCTAAATATGAATGCAAAATGTCTCCGAAAGTGTAATAGCAAATGCAGAATAGTTCTTGGGCTTCCGCGCGGGTGAGGTATTCCATCTTCCGCGACATTTCGAAGAGAGAGTTTCTCTCCACCTTCGGATTCATGTGGCCCTTAGGAGCAATTCACCCATCGAAACGTTGGCGACGATGGAATACATCACCGTGACGGAATACCAAAAACTAATCTCCATTCCTATTCGCCGAGAAAACGTCTCATCTGATATCTTATAGCTAAATTTACGAGTGTTTTGGGAATTTATAACGAAAAAAAATTTTTTCAGAAAGTTAGATTTTTAAGGCCATAAGCTAAATGTTTTTATTACAATATAAGAGTTTAAAATTACACCAAATTTTTGTTTATTTCTTGAAATATCTTAAAATGTATGCGTCCAGACATAAAAAATGGCCAGCGCAAACTATAAAACTCATTTTGGAGAAGACATTATTGTTTTCGTGGATATATTTAATGTAGCGTACTTAGGGTAATGATGAAGCTCAAGAATAATACTAAAATTTAAAAGATACAGGCAACTAATATAAAGGGATTTTTTCCAAACAGAGCAATTTCTCGAGCGAAGTGAAAACAAAGATGGAATTTGTAGCAGCAAATTTTGGCCAAACTTCTTCGTAAACTTTAACACAATTTCTCAACATTCTAAGGAAAAAGATACACAGAAATCTAAAATAAAAGTCCGTTCTAACTTGGAAGTGCATGTCGTAATGAAAGACAGGTGCAGAGGACCACTATCTCATTCGGATGAAGCGGAGAAATCTGTAGATATTTTTCCAGGAGGACATCAGAAATCTCGGTTGACCGGCGAAAAAGAGGTCGCTTCTGTATCTTCAGTGAGTTTTGTTTGTCAATGGTTTTATGCGGGATGATCTCCATCTTCACCCATCGGACTCGAATTTACATTTAATCACAAAATCAGTGCACTTAAACTTTCCTAATATAGCCGTTTAAACTGCATAAGTTATGAAAAGATTTTTATGCACTACTAAAAGTTTGATCCTCACATCTTAGGCTCATAAAACCTTATCCTTGCTGGTTTAGAACATAGGAAGTCACGTACAAGAAGCCTTTTCATCCCTCCCAGGGAATTCATACAAGAATGGCAGCTACCATAAATGCTGTAAATAATACCCACGCAAAAAGTAACACGACAACTGACATGTTATTTGCCGATCATTTCTAAAATTGCTGTAAAACACGCCCGATATATGGAGATAATAAGCATTAAAACTTACCCTAATAAAAAATGGAGGACTCTTCAACGCCCACAAGTTTATTCGAAGGTCACTCAACACATTAATTGAATTACATTATCGGATAAGATGCGAGATGAACAGCTTTTTAATGTGAGCTGCGGGTTCATATACGTGGAAGAAAGTATTAAGAGAGTCATCATTCGAGGATTTTGCTCCATTCAGAAAGTTTCACTTTCGCAGGAACATTATAGTGAAAGGTCGCCTTTTTCGGTGGAGGCCGTTTTCCCAACACTCAAACAATGAGGTTTCCTCAATCGTCCAATCCAAACGGATAAAGCATTCATGGAAAGCCTATCGTCAAGGTTTCCGGGAGATACTGGGCCATTACCAAACGCATTCCAGAACAAACAAGTCATAAATACCATTCAAGGGCAAACAATAAAAAAATCTCATGAATTCTCCGATACTATAAGTTACTTGAAGGACTTAGGGGACACAAAATAACTGTAAAACCGTTACGATTTAAAAGTTGATTTTTCTTAAAATGTGAGTCACAGTGGACAAGTAAATAACCCACTTGCCTAAAATTATAACATCATGTTAAGATTAACACTATGAGCAAATGTATTGACGAATTCTGTCGGCTTTCAAAACTTAGCTACTAGAAGTAAGTACAAATAAATTCTGTGAGTAAATGGTTCAATATCATTTCTTGAATCGATTATGTATATGGTTTCTGGGTAGTCATCGACCGTCTCGCATTTTGAAAATTATATTAATACAGAATAGTTTCACAAATTCTTTGTTTGACCATATTAAATACATTTTCTAAACCTTGAAGAAGTAAATAGCCTTGCATTTCAAGGGTATTAGGAAACCTTCCAAGGGAGTTTTTGCTAAGTATTTGCGTGATTAAAAATAAATGTTACGGTTACTGTCACTTCATACATATTATCGTATTTTCTTACCAGGAAAACCTTAAAATCGCCAGAACTTCCACTCACTGAACCATGCTACTTCTCCACTGGATCCTGGAAAACAGATGGATGGATAATATTAAAAACAAAGAACCGTCAGCAAAATAGACATAATTAGCTATGTAAACGTGTGCATGATAAATTTTAGTTTACCCTTAATTTACTACATGATTGAATATTCCTCGAGAAATAAGCTACATTTGCATGGGATACAGAAAGTGCGCAACTTTTTCTTCGATCTCCAAGTTTTAAGCTAGTACTTACAACAACTACAAAAAGGAAATATGAACGGAAATGACAAATGACGGATCGTTAAGCCTCTAATTGTGTTGCAAAGAGATTCAGATTAAATTTCTGTGGCAGGATTTTCAAAACGCACATGGAATTCATTGTTGATCACAGTATTTAAGTAGAAAAAGCACATGAAATGCATGATTTAGTTTTCACATGCAAATGTAATGACTATTTTTCAGTGCAAAAGAGCAGGATTTCCCAATATTTTCGTTTCGAATAAAAATAAGCAAAAGTTAATCAGAACTTAGTGGAAAAAAATGATCACCAGTTCAAGATAAAGCGTCGATCACAAAGGAAAAATGTAAAGCAGTTCACCTTCTTGAACAGGACCATGCGGGACAGTAACGACCTACCAGCAAACATATTTGAGATCTTCCCAAAAACGTAATTTATTTTTAAAAATCGGTTAAAGAAGTAGATTTCAGCGAGTTTGTTATAGTTTTTTCATTCTTTTTAGTCGTATAGTCAAATTATCGCAAGCCCAATGGCCTACTTGTAATAATTTCATAATAATAATGTGAGATATATACTGATTGGATATTATTTTTGCCTCAAGAGATGTGATTTGTCTTTTTCGGCTATCCTCATTAATGATTATAAACACTTTTACATTTATACTTTACACCTAAGAACCACTATGAAACAATACGAATTGACCTTCTTTTCTGGTTAAATTCATTTGAATCAAATGAAAGTCAGAAGTTGACCAAAAATCAGATCAATAAGATAATATTAAGTAATAAACCATAACACAAAATGGCAGAAAGTTCATTACTGAATCATATTTGGAGAAATCTTTCAAGACTGAGATTATTTTTACACGTGCCAATTGAAATTGAAACGCAAGGATATGCGTGGGATGTTGAAGAACGCTGTACAGAATTATGAACGACCTACAGGAAATGCCAGAACAGTAAATCTCACACTCCCACACACAATTATGGATAGCAGATACATTTGCATATGAAAAACAGGTTCAAATGTGCTGCGGTCACTTTTCCCGACAGCAAACGACCTAAATTCATCAACAAACGCATGGGGAAAGATGTTTTCCATTAGCATATCTCCTTTTGTGTCCCAAGTCTTGAAAGGGGTATAGGCTCATTGGCAGACGTCATTGTGTACAGATATGTTTGCTTACACTGTAGGCATTCAGCCAGTCAATGAAACGAAGCGACGACGTTACAGGCTTAAGTGCATGAATATGAATACCAAACTGAATAATAAATATGAAAATAATGGAGCAAGCGGAATGAAAGAATAATACAATCGCACTGATAACCGTACGAGTAATAATGTCAAGCTTTTCACGAGCGTGGGTTGAACGAACATCGGGGTCGACGGATAAGGAATATCTTATCGCCCTGCAGCTCTCCCAGAGACGGCTAGAAATGCAGTTGGGACGCCAAACGAAATTCGAAATGATAAGAAACAATATTGGTGAGGATCAGTGGCGAATCGAGGGGAGGTTTTAGGGGATAAAACTCCCCCAGAGCCCAGAGAAATTTTAAGTTTGATCCATTTTACTTAATTTGATTGATATTACTAATAGAATGGTGTAAGGATTAATAAAATATTCCTCAGAAAGCCGTAAAACTCACCATTTTGAACCATTTATCTTAAAATTCCGCAGTTTATTAATCTCGCACCTACCGCTTATCCTGGTGGGTATTCCATACCCCCACATACCCCGGTATTAGTTGCACCTAACCCTCCCCCCTCAGTCTTAATTCCTAGCTGCGCCCCTGGTGAGGATGGGATATAGAAAGCAACAGTAAGATTTCAATTACTGTTTTTTTCTTTTCCCCTTCATCATGGCACACTTCATGTACCAAATACGATGTAGTCTCTTTGTAATATATTTTCTCTAATGATACCTCAAATCTCCATGGAGAATAATTTTTACTTCTTGAGACTACTTACGGAATTTTCTCATTTCAAGCACGGTACTGCTCCTACTTCTCTCTTAGGAGGGAGCATCACTAGCAGTCGACTGGTCAGAGTTCGTGACGTACTGGATACCAACGTTTTACAAACTTAGTCATCAGATTGAAATTTTCAGGGTACACAGAGTGGACAACATTCAATATGAAGCTATATCTCAAATATGACCTCTGCATCTTCTGTGAGTGAGATTAAATCTCCATAGTTTCATATTTATAGCCTCACCTTTAAAAAATCTTCAGATGATAGCGTTAGTTATTAACAAATCGATCTTCATCCATGTAACACCTTAAGCACCACCTCAAGAATGTGAGCCAGGAATTGAATAATCACTGACAGGCAGCACGAAATAACACTAATGCACACATGATGGTAATCCAAAAAACCAGTGACGTACACATAATGTGCACATGGTATGAGCTTCCACCATGCAGACATTCCTCCATTCCTCAAACAAACGAAAGACGACAGTAAGAGTACAATCAAGGAGAAAGCAAGCATAATTTACGGTTGTAGATTAAAATAGCTTTGTTCAGACAAGATGGCCATAAATATGCAGGACAAATACAGAAAGAACAAAAAAGAATGCTCTTCGTTAAAACTTTCGCGGGTACTCGTAAAGTTAAATAAACCTTTTGGGTTATGCCTCCGTGTAAATTTTGATCAAAATTCTTTAGAGGAAGCAACTACTATATGTCGGGAAACGTTGGGGCTACCCAAAAAGAATACTAATAGAAAAAAGAATCTAGCAAGCAAGCGAGTGCAGCCATTAATTTCATGAATTGTGAAACTGTTAGTACCTATCCCTTATATTCCGTAGAATCAAAGAGATCTCTCTTTTCTGAAGTCTATTTCCTCTAGATTTTGCTCTTAATCCCTTCTGTCATCTAACGACGTCAACATATTTTTCACATCATTTGAGGAAAAATCTCGGAATTATCCGAATACGTCCAGCCTATTTTTTTCTTCACTCACGTAAAGATTACCTACTTCTCCAGTCTAACATCTTTCACACATTCCATTATAAATCAAATTAAATCATAGCGAATATGTACTCTCTGTGCTGAATTAATTAATTTTATGCAATTAGCCTCACCTCGTATTAGTCTCATAGTATCTCACCTCATCGCCGTTGGCGTATTATGTCAAGTGAGGCTTTTTTAGAGTCAGGGAACTTCCCTCATTCACTTCATCAAGAATTCTGTTTGCCAGTCTTATTTTGCAGTTGACATTCCCGCATATTTTGCGCATGTGTTTTCCCCACGAGAAATCCCGAGTAAGTGCGACTTCTAAGAAATTCATGAACTGAGCAACTGATAATTTCACTCCGTTAACGGTGTGTCTTATCCGTGAATTACTCCTAAATAATCTTATCCACACACTTGAAAACATTTAATTCTGACTCTAAGAAATAAATCAGGTAAAAGGCCTCACTGCTCGATTAGGAGTTCAACTTAACACTTTCCGGATTTAAGCTCTATCAAAAGTTACATGCGTAAGTTATTTTTCAATTTTCGGTCTTTTTCAAACCGCTCAAAACTGAAAAGATAGTCAAAATCTAAACTAGGAGTAATCCGTTCATACGTTATACGGTAATCTAAGGAGGCAACCCGGTTATTCATCAGCAATTATAATTTCACCACTGGATACTTAATTTTACTGGGTTCAAAATAATGCATGTTTTTCGTCGAAGTGGAGCGTGGTTAAAGGAGAATAATCTTTCGAGGACAATCGATGATTCTGTCACCTTTGCTTTCTCCTTAAATAGCAACAATTTTTTTCCAGAAATGAGTCAGGTGCATTATGCAATTGACTGTGTGCCTGGTCAATTGTCGTAAGAGGGTTGACCTAAATAGCATCCTGATCGCGAGGGCACCCCTCGTGAGTCACAAAGAAAGGGAGAAAATTATTATACTATAAGCTTGAACCAAGGTCAGTTAGGAGCTTACGGGGTAGATTTCGTAATTACCCAATCAGTATTAAACGATTACGAGTCCACGCGAATGCGCCTCATTGCTCTTCTATCGCTTAGAAGTTGCACGTTGAGAGCCCGGATCATAATATGAACACTTACACTTATATAAAAAAGGTGTTTTCTTGAGAGAAGAATCGTAAATCAGGTCATCTGGACCATCATACAAGGACAAAAAGCATCATGGCTGTGAGACAGGTGTATGCAGAATGAAGAAAGGGGCAATCAAAGTTATGGACTCCACTGAAAATAATAGAACTAGCTAAAATGTGAACCCTAGTAATCCAGATCGAATACCGTCAAAATTTGTCAAAATCCAAAACTCATAACTCGCAAGAATTTGCCAATTATCAGGAATATTTTTACATTAGTAAGCACCAGTTTACAAGTATTATCACTGGTCCACATGACAGAATGACTAAACTTCAACTGAACGTTTGACAGGAGGAATTTTTTTACTATTTCACGATACATGTAAGGTGCCTTCAACTAAAGTTCCACATTTAGCTGTTGTTCCCAACCAGCACTGTGTCTTCCTCCTTTTAGCTGCTAAAGGGGTTTGACCGTAACCTACATTGATTTCGAAACTACAGGAATGCAGAAATTCCATGAAAACTTTGATGCACGTTAGTTGATCATTATATAAAGAAAAAGAATAATAAATTTATGTGCTCCTTTGCTGAAAGAAAGACCAAGAATTTATTCTGTAAATAATAAGTGATCGGATAGCATCACTTTCATTGAGAATAACTGCCATTTTTTCACGATTGAATGAATTTTCCTTTGAACGGATTTGCCACTTTTGAAGCGTGCCAATTATCGCAGCTGCTGCCGGGATCGAATGGCACCGTTCCGATGGGGCCTTGGCGTCACGTGGTCCGGAGCGCGCTCATTGTTTCGAAGGCCGCGTGGCGGCGAGTCTTCGCACTCCTACACGGCAGCAGCCAAGAAAGAGGTTTTCCCCATCGGAGGAGGAGGAATCGCCGGGGGCGTGAGTCATTCCCACGCAAAGCACAGGGAGAGAGCAATGAATGGAAAAAGAGCGACTGGAGGGAGGAAAAAAAAACACTGATTCGAACGTCCTTGCAGACATCGAAGTGACCACGTGAAGCGTAACAATATCTAGCGATCTATTCACATTGATGACGCTATCCATTTAGACGCAAACGAGCTCGCAAACAAATAAGAATGATCGCCACATGTTCACAGCCGGTTTGGCTCTCAGTCATCGATTGACATGCCCCTACTCACTCCCCGTTACGCCTCTGTCAAAGCATCTATAAACTTCGCACAAATCCGATCATCAAAATAATTAAGTTCGTAATAACGCAACTTTGTGTAAATTAACTTAATATTACGTACAAGTAGCACTTGGATGGCGTTGTCGTGAAGCAGCAGATGCCCATCTCCAGTTCTCAATTTCATTTTCACGGATTTCACAAGTTTTTGCGGATGAGGCTCACTATACCTTCAACTTGAAGGCTTCAAGTCACGTTAGTAGATTTTCAGAGTTTTCCACTTTATTTTCTCGTATCTCACTGCGAATATTTTCGAACACATTTCGTATTAATGAACATTATTCGGATACATAACAATGTATTAAAGCGCCAACGCCGTGCATAATTTTTCCCGCAACTATGTTCATTTGAAACACTCCACCAATCACAGACTAGAGCGTGAATCAAACGTAAAATCGATATAAGAGAACTTTCAATTGTTCTAACGACCGTCGATGGATACTCTCTTCATTGCTACTAGCCAAATTTGTATATAAATTCTTATTTTTCTCAACTATTGACCATCCCAAGTCAAGTTTCACCGCTTTAAGCTGTTATTAACCAGTGGACGCTTTTTAACACCATAGTTACGCTAAGTAAATAGAATAAAAGTAGTTGTGAAGACGACCTCAAACAAAAAGTGACATTTTCCAAAAATCACAGCTATATATCACGAAGAGCTCCTGAAATCGATCAATTAGAACTTCTGATAGTTCTTGGGAATTTAGTTTATTTAGGAATTCATTTAATTGGCAAGAATTAGGGAATACCTGAGCTTGGATAAATTAAGGTACACTAAGTTGAATAACACTGGGATTTAATTTTTCGTGAATCAACAGACGCACCTCTCAAGTTCTGAACTTCATATTGACGCCAAGTTTTTGAGGATGAGGCATCACACACTACATATTCAAGTAATAACAGTGGTCTTTCAGAGTTTTTCCTCTTTATTTTCTGATATATCTCACCGCGAATATTTTCAATCACATTTCGTAACGATTAACATTCATCAGACACATAATTATACATTGAACCGTTTGAGTCGTACATAATTCAATTTTCCCCGCCACTATATTTCATATCATCCGATATGATACAATTGTTTTTTTCAAGCAATTTCGGATATCCAGGCCGTTGATCCTTGAAGTAACATTGCAAAATAAATAAAGAATATAACAAATTGATAAAGTTTCGTTTATATTCAACAGCAGAACTCGTCAGGTTTGATATAAATAAATCAAGGGGAGAAAGAAATTATTGCGGCTGAATTGGATGCGCTAGGGTGCGGCGATTTAGTGAAACAAAAGATAATTCTCGATTCAAATCCAACGCAGGGGTCGTTAGCGATGCCAAATCCACCTCACACCCGCATAATGAAATAAATACGGTATTTACGAGACAAATATAGGTAAAACTACTTACTTCAAAAGTATTAAAAGAAGAATAATGACTTGGGTGAATACCGCAAAAATTAGATTATCTACATGGGAATGAAGAACATTTTATTTTATATTTAAATAGTGATATAAAGAATCTATACAATTTTAGAATTTATTCTTCTTTATTTCTCATTCGACCCTTAATCTTATTACTATGTTCCTTCACTTGGCTTAATGTTATCATATTTTTCGTTGCTATTCGCATGGTACAGAACTCACTGCATATGGTACAATAATACTGAGTTTATTACCCAACTATTAATTCAAATACAAAATGATAATACCAAACGACAATACAAAATATTCACAATTATAAAATATGCATACACACATCAAGTAGAAATTAAAAAAGTGTTGGTCTAAGATCCAAAATCCTATGACACACGTGACATTTTAGCTCACAATATGGTGTATTATCAATGGCATGGTGAAAATTGCATCGTATTAGGATGCACTAGTCGACTTATTTAAAATATTATTAATATGACCGGTAAAAATAGCCCGTTTCAATTTTCTCCTGGCTCCCTCTTTTGTCTGGAATACTAAACGTGCATTGCTCGTGCGTATATACCGCCGAGATTGCATACTTTGACTCACTTTTAATCGATGCATTGAGTCACGCGATAAAGAAGACTTAATATCAATCGGGGAATCCACCCCTTTGGATGCACGGCGACCTTCTCCCGTAATCCGACGCGACAGGAGAAAGTTTCGGACGATAGAGGCGGGGAGGTATTGTATGAGACAAGAATGCGAGTTGGTTTGTCCGCATAAGGAAACTCCGCGCGGTACTCTCAATGACGTCAGCCTCGACTGCTACCGGTTTTGCCAGGGTAGTTGTTTATTCTGTGACGATCTCGACCATCAATTAACTCCTCTTTAAAAAGTGGTCAACGTTGCATTCATTTATCACGTATTTTCTCGCTTTAATGTACTGAAATTATTTTCGACTTCGATGTTAAGAGCTTACAAGCAACAACACTGTGTGATTAGGTAGTGTCTAAAAGCGCCAGCGGCATTATTTCATCACGTACCTATACAGACTGTACATTACGTCAATTCAATTCATTTATAGCAATTTCAACCACGTTTGATACTCATGACGTGGTTTTTTCATGATGCTGAGTCTGTGTAAGTAATCAAGATAGAATCGTGGGCAACTTCGGACCCAGCCTTAGGATACTGATTTATTTCATGTTCATTTTAACTGCCCATTAAACATTATATAAAAATGATACACTTTGTATTATTTTTTCTGAATGGACTTTTTTCGTATTATTATTGGAAGAGGTACACATTAATTTCATTATTTTCACAGAATACCTAAAAACTCATGCTGAGGCAGTACAATCAAAACCTATTCATTATTTTTAGTCATTGCTCGTACCAACGCGTACTGCTCGTTGTGTTCGGTAACCACTTATTTTTTCAAATTTCTTTATAGCGAATCGCTTAGAGGGTTTTCATGCAATCGCGAGGTAGGCATGGCCGAACTTCGGACACGTGATCAACTTAACATTCGGCGTCGAAAGCGTTTTTTTTTTTTGCAAAAACGACTTTAAAACGCTTGATATATCCCGGGTGTAAATAACAGGAGAGACAATTTTTAAATACTAGCATTATTCTATTTGATGAGAAAAATAGTGTACAATTAAAGTCTGCCATTTTGCAACGTAAGTAAACAAACTGAGACTACATTACATATAAAACGAAGTTAAAATAAGTCTAAAGTACTAGCTGCATATTTACTTAATTTGTAAAATTTTCCACGAAAACTGAAAACTGTTATTTCTTAGGACGTTTTGTCATTCTTGCATCATCGTCACCATAAGGCTGCAATCCTAAGATTGGTTTGACGCAGCTCTCCATTCCGCTAGCCTCTTAATAGTAATGTATTTCCTCTCTTTCACATCCTTTGTAACCTACCCTGTGTAACTCATTCGAGGCCATCCCTGGCCTTTCTTTAAGTCAACATGCCCTTCTTCGATTGTATTCATCAGGTCATCATGCCTCAAGATGTGGCCAACTAAGTTGACTCGTCCTCTCCTAAGCTTTGATGACAGCTAATTCTTACGGGTCTATATTAATACATCGGCGAATGTTCATAGCCACTGACATCCCATTCATTTGAGGATTTTTGCAAAGATCCCACCTGACAAAAATTTATTTTGTAATGCTGCCCACATTTTTTGGATATGACTCCCCTTTGCGTCGGCAGACAACACGAGGATGACTGATACAAAGAGAAGAGCGTCCACGATAAGTGATTCCAGCCGCGCGATTCCGCATGCTTGAGCATCTGAATCACAAACGCTTATACAAATTCTGTGAGCCCGATGGCAAACCGCCAGTGGCCCTGAAGACGCCTCGGGATTCTTACTTCGTTCGTCACACTCCCACGCCCAAATTGTCACCTACCCAAATACGAATGAAAGTGTTTTCGATCGGCAGGTAGGCAAAAAAAAACAATTTTAACTTTTAAATTTTCATCAATATTTTCTGTTGAGCTAGTCTGACTGTGACTCTGTATCCTTACTCTATAACCAAACCCCATCACCCTTCAACACCATTCCTTTCCTGATACCCTCAATGTTTTTATGGAAATTTTTTACTGTTTTAAAGGATAACATTCACTAATCATTTTAAATTTTATTTCACTGCTTTTAAACCCCTCCCCAATGTGAACAACATGAGATCCCTCTCATGCAGTGAATTTTTTGTCCTATGGAAATTGCGCAGATGCGCAGATGTGCAGATACTGGTCGGGAAATTAAAAGTTGTCGTGGAAAAATACCAAGTATATTTTTCCTAGTATGATGGACTCACACAAAGTGGCACCTGAAGTTGTCTTATGACTAAAAAATAGCAATATCATTGCGGTATGTACAAGCAAAATATTATTAAGACGATTTGACCAGTATTGTGGATATTGTTACACATCTAGGCAGTTGCGACAACTAACTTCAATAATTCTGAAAATTGTTTTAAATTGTACTCCTGGGTTCGAATTAAAGTGGAATGATGACAAAAAAAGTACCTTGGACACTCACTTAGTTACGCAAACCGGTAAAATATTTCCGGCAGGCGGCAGGAATGATGGCGCCATAATCTAACCACTGTCAACCCGAAAGGTCGCTTGGAGTCAGGCTCACCTCAACACCATAACGCTTGCGATACGCCAACATTCTGGGAAGACGAGTTCCTCCGCCAACCACAAAATTCTATCCGGTGACTATATTGGCCTGCATACCGCACATTTCCTGGCTTCGGGTGGTTTTACGTAGGTTATTATTAATCTCGTTCGCTGCCATGGAGGATAAATCAATTGATAAATTGAGACTTTTCAACCACCAAATCAATAACATTTATTTGAAAAAAAGACCGTCAAATTATGGAAGAGTGAGTGTCGGAAAACTAAATTCTATATGAATTATAATTCACGGGGTATTGCATTATCAAAAATTGTTTTTAAGCCTAATCAATATGCATCACTTATCACCTAATCAGATGAAGTGTAGGATTTTAAACGGCCCACTTATGCTCGACGTCAATGAAACTCATTTTTATTTATTCACTCATTTTATCGATAATTATATCAGTGGTGTCGCAGCAAAATTAGCAATGCCGGAACGCACTTTCCTTAACTTTTTGTACAAGTGAAAGCACAAGGTTATTTGACTATTTTGTCTTTTCTTGACCTGTGCCGGAACGGCGTATACCGGCAAACGGCATTGATATTTTTATTTCGATCATGTTGAAACACATTTCACACTTTCCCATTCGAGGAAGTAAAACAATCAATAGCTAAATCAATTCTGGTTTTAGCGAAGAATTTTTGACGGATCCTTGAAGTTCAAATTTACAATTATCAAAGTTTTTGTCCTATGGAAATTGCTTGCGATACGTTCCGGCAGGCGTATAAAATAACTTATACCTTAAAATAACTTATAAAATAACGATATACCACAAGAGCAATCACCAGAGCATTGAAAATGAAAAAGAGAAAAATTTTGAGCATCTATTTAAATATGAAGTTGAGCCATTTTTATTCAACCTGTTTCAATTAAAGATTTATTTATTTATTTCTATGAATAAAGACTGGATATTTGCTTCTTATATAATTATGCAATCGGATGAACGAAACTTTTGGAGAGGTGAAAGTTAACCTTTTGAAGACCACCTATAATCTTATAGGATTCTTCGTTACCTATCGATTTTGGCGATGTGGAAAAAATATGTTATTCAAAAGTTCAAATAAAGTAAATTATGTAATTAACTAATATATATATTATAATAAAACGTTAAATGAAACCATTTATTGCCACAGGCACCAGAAGACACCATGCGTACTACCATAAATCCTTGCCTTCAACTCGCATGACCCCAGGAAGGAATAAAATATTTAAGTGTGAACCACGGCGTTGAGCACCCACACCCGTCCTTTCAGCAGAAGTGAGAAGATCACAGCGATTGTGACATGAATTTCATCAGAGCGTGTCAAACAAGAGGATCCTCAATTCCGAGAATCGGATAGTCCCAAGCATTGGGAATGAACCCTCTCCGACGAAAGCTTTGGACTGCCGATTTCTTAAAATGATAGCCCCAGCAGCACAATTAACTGTTCCGCTTCAAGTAGCGGAACAAAATGAATGAATTCGCGAAAAAGATAAGATACCTAGTGTGAAAGACAAGTGATGAGCGTACAACTATAATTAAACTGGATATATTTTCGCTAAAAAATATTTAAAAATAATTTTTATCTATTAATGCCTACATAGGAAATTTATCAAGATTGATTGAAAAATATTGTGATAATAGATGGCAATATTTTTAATAGCTCTACGTATAAAATTCCCTTGCAAATAATTAATTCTCGGGTGAGATCCAACGCCAAATATATTAGTTTCAAAGCTTTCCGCGACAGAAGAACGCATTTTTGATCTGATAGGATCAGTAATTTCTTGAATAACTTTCTAACTTCAGCAAATAAATAAATACGTGGCATGTAATCACAAAAGCATCGCATATGAAAAAAAAACAGTTTCCTCAAGGCGTGAATAGCATAAAAATCTCTGTTAAGAGGACGCATCAACCCCTCTCGACGGATTTTATTTGGTTTCGCATTACTCGTTAATTCCTTCTTCCATATTCTTGAAATGTTCGAGGTGTATCTATGCGGCGAACCCCTGTCAGCAACTGTCAGCATCTAAAATTTAAAAATTTGTTCACAATGAGATTGATTTTTTATTGAAGATTATCATCATCACCATAAATAAACATCTCTCTATTCATCTCTCCTATCCACTAGACTCCTATTAATTGACTCGCTCACAGGGAGTCGGGGGCTCTGTCCCCCCAAACCTTCCATGAGAGTGTGACCAGCGGCCTTTTCTAGTCACACTGCCAGGTCTTACAATTATTGTTGAGCCCTATGGCGAAACGCCGTATCTCCCTCCGTTGTTGAGATAATAATTCACGAAATATTGAAATTTCACTATTTGACGAAAATTTAAAGTGTTCCGATCGGTGTGAAACTTGGTTTCTTAGCGAATCACGTGGTCTAGATACGAAAAATGACATTCATGAAAATCCGATTTTTTTAACCCCAAATTCCCCCAAAATTACCAATCACATAGGCGATTGGCATCACTGTAATGGATAGAAAATTTAGTGTTTCAATAATTTTCCCTTGGGGTTAATACTATTTTAGAGGGAGTTGATACTATGACTTTTTGTAGTATCTCGTCTCGCTCACCCCAAACATTTGTACGAATCAAACAGACTTGGTCAGAGGTCAGAAGTGGGTTTTATAATATAAAGACCAGCCGTTTACTCTTTTCTTCGAGGGCAGAAATGGCTTTGCTTTGAATCTCTTCCGAATGAAAGCGACAAACAGCAATGGCATCCGAAAAGAATCCCAGGGCATGGAAAAAGCACGGCAGGTGTGGATGTCCTTGAGATAAAGGGAGACCCACAATGCTTTGCCAAGTGAGAGAACGCACTCCGCGATCCGCTGGGCGACCGGAAGCGGAAGTGAGCGAGTGTGGGAAGGGAGAGAGAGAGAGCTGGAGAGGGGAATAGGGGGATGGGGACAGAGCGGTAAATCGGGCAAAAGCGGGGAGATGGAAAACAGTGCGGCCGAACGCCAACCCCCGACCACCGAATGTTAGGAAGATTTCGGAAGGACAGGTACGGCTGAGCTCTATCAAGGGGTCCTCGGGTTGGCAGTCACCCACGATGCGATCAGAAGCTCTAGGTAAGGGTGTATAAAAAGGGTTGATTACTCCCACTCTACCGGTCTAGTTAAGCAGCATATTACTTGTTAATGATCAACTAAGATATCGTATGGCCCACAAATTTTATTATGACAGATTATTACAGGTGTTTCGATTTTTACGCAATCATCACCAGGTACTAACAATACGAAACTTTAAAAACTAAACAAAACGTAAAAAAACACTATTTAATACCTAATGATGATTATGCAGTTATCAAAACACGTGCAGTAAGCTTTTTATAATACAATTTTTGGACAATACGATATCTTTTTTTATCATTAGATATATTGTTCCACGACATGTCTCCGCAAAATTTGGCATATTACTTGTTTAAAAGTTAATCAATTACTTTTTTTAATTTCGAGTATATGTAGAGTATCTAGAGGACTAATGTCAGTGTTTAAATATTGGCCAACAGGAGAATATTTTTCTCTTGGCAATCAGTGTGTACACATGGGTGCAAATCTTGGTAGCTACCTCGAGTGTAATTGCATTAATTGTGGAAGATAGTATCGTGAAAAAATGCCACTACCTTTCGTTTCAAGATGTCAGACCTACACCATGTCATACCTAAATAAGTTGTACCTAATTGCATTACCATAAAATCTAGAAGGTAAATGTCACAAAAAATGGAGAGCAGCGTCAAACCAATCCTTGAATTGCTGACTCATGATGATTGAGTAGATCCTTTTTAAATTTTCCCCATTATGCCCGACTGAAATGTTTTCCCTAAATATTTTCTAGGATATAAAATTTTTACATTTAAGATGCACGCAAATACATATTGACAAAGTTGCACTTAGAAAACTTTTAAAGATAATTTAAACAAGTAAAGCGTACCGAAGAATAACAAAACACGATCAGTGAAGCAGTTGTGATGCACCCTCTTAATACATAAGAGGACGCTGCTGAACGATTGAGGACTAGGCGGTAGGCTGTGGAAAGGGAAGGGTCAGGAGGGACAAACTCCCCGAAAAATATGGGAGACACGGTTATTACTGTAAACCTTCCACATGAACCTCACACAAATGAACTTCCTCCCCTTAAATGTACTTCCTCTTTAAACCGTATCTCCAACGACCCTGGCAGGAGAGGTAAATGCATGCGATAATTTTAAAATATTTACTTCTTATTTTCTTCCATATACTTTCGCCCATCGTTCTGGCAAAAAACTAATATATGGTCACGATACCAAGGATCACGGCAAAGTTAAAAATGTGGCATTTCATCCTAATAATTTTCGATAGGCCAACATGTGTAGGGTCTGAATGAAGTCAATTTACGCCCAACAAAAGTTTAAATAGTGCCATGGTCGGCTGAAACGTCTGGAGATGGATATTATTGATTTTAAACTATTCGTAAACATGCCGGCCGCTCTGAATGTAACCACATCAAATAAAGATGCTATGGATTGAAGCGCTATTATTTCAACACTATGAGTTGAAAACTGGAGTTGGGTTCTCGCTTCGTATCATGTAGTCATAAAGAAACCTACTAATGCGATGTTAATTGCTTTATCAGTTTTGCTTTATCTTTTTAGTGATTAATTTGTGATAATGGTTTGACTGATTAAACTGATTTTATAATAATTAAATGACCATTTCCGTTAGATTTGCCATGGATAAGAAAGTAAAAAAATCAAAGAATTTTGCTTGAAACTCAATTTGCGTATGGCATATCGCCTATGCAACAGACCGATGAGCAGCTGACTATGTGAGACGCAGTGAAACATTTGAAATGAGATGGTCACGTCATCAACTTATCTGAGAAAGGGTTATGGCCGTCGATTTTCGCCGCAAATAGGTAGAGATAATATTACGATGAGAAGCGGAAATATAGGAGTTTCTTTATGTTTCCAACTCCATATTTATAAGCAATAAGACAATTTGTGAACGATAAAATTATTAATTAAATGTAAAGAATTATTTAATGATTTGGTTGAAACTATACTGGCATGCTACCATTTTATCAGAAAAGTTCAGCGAGATCGTTTTCAATGTTAAAACTGCCTTTCATATTTCCAAAGTAGCTTTAGAATATTAATTCTATATATTTTAAATGCTGAGTTCACAATAATGCACAAGCATGTATTTCCGCCTAAATAACTTAATAAAACCGATCCATTAACCAGAATGTCTCATTTTTGGTTCAATTCTCACTATTGATATATTTCTCGTGGCAATGAATATGTATGCATGAGTGCAGCTCATGGTAGCTATCTTGAGTGTAATTGCATTTTCATTAAATCTAGAGTGTAAATGTCTGAGGTTTGTCATAAACTAAAAAAAGTCGGTATACTTTGACGAGGAAAATCGACTAGGTTTTCGAGTATTTTCGTGTCGTTTCGTTTCCCATGACATAATATCGCATGCGCATCGCCTCTTCTACCTTCTAAAAACACTCCCTCACTCCATCTCCTTTTTACTTGCCATGTCAGAATCACCAGTCAAGTTTTGTCCCATCTGTCAGCCAATTGAATGTTTTTCTCTCTCCTCTCGTTTATTCTTCGCTAGTTTTTATATTGTTATTACATTTGGTCTCGTAAACGCTTAGTTAAAAACTTCACTGTAAATTGGCGTCGCGGCTGTATGTGAAAAATTATTTAAATAAATAAATAAATTATCATAAGGTGATGCATCATAATCATCATCAAATAAGTAAATCAATTACCATGAAGACGTGCATGAACACGTTACATATACATTCTACCCCGCAAGTCACCTAAAAAAGGCTTGTGGCAGGGGGTGTTAGGACACCAGCCGTTTACATATAAAAAGCAAATGCTCAAACAAAATTACGACTAGCATTTATTAATGCCATTTAAGATCTGGGGGGAAAAAGAATTCCCATAAAACGAACATAATGGTGAATTATGGTATATTCATAAAATAAATATCAATTTCATTTCACACACAGATATTATGTATCAATTTTAACAGATCAAAAAGAAAAAGGTAGCGAGACTCATCACACAGACGGGGAAAATTAGGGCGACTGCAAAAGGGTGTGAACCATGGAGGCCTTCTCTCCGCATCCTTGACTTCGGAATCCCCATATCCTTGTATCTCATCTTGAATCCACATCTCGCGGCTAATTACCCCGGCATTGGAGAAGCCGGCACCCCTTCTGCTCTATTTGGAACGGGGAAATGGACGCGGCGGCGGCGGCCTGACTTGACGAAGATATTTCATTAATGGTCCCATCTGTCTGCGCGATCATTTTGGTGGTCACGACCATCCACGCTCTCAAAACAAGCCGCTTCCACGCCGCCGCGGGCGAAAACTGGTGTGGACGGGCCGACCTACAGGTTTCTCAAGGGCGAAACAATAGGCTACGATGTCCGTCCCACGCACTGAGAGCAGCCCACGAGTGTAGGATTACCAGAACGGGTAAACAGCACCCCAAATTATACTCGTTGTCGGTGGAATGAATGTGCAGTGATTTGGGCGATAAAAATGACATGTGAAGCCTTGAAAAGCAAACAGAAATAACGAGATGGATAATGAAACAAGCCGATTTCATCGTGAAATATGAAGTATCTTGTAGCTTGGCGTCCTTCTGAAGTGCGACTAGCGGAGCAAAGATAAATTTCAGCGTAAACCAATAATTCGTCTCCACTGTCCCCATAAATGTTGGCATTTTTTTAATAACGCCCAAAAATTAGTGGAACAGATTGGTTGGCTGCCAGATATTTTTTTATAGTATTTACTATATTCTTCTTCGTAATGTAAAAGGATTGAAGCTAAAACCAAGGGGTCATTTAGGGAGACCTTTGAATTAGCGAAAGTAATTGCCTTATATATGAATGCGTAGAAGAGATATGGGAAAATTACTTTTTAACAACTACTATTAAGACAACTAAGGATAAACTTGTTTATTTTTTGTGTTGTAGCATTTTTTATAAAAATTTCCTAAAATATGATTTCTGTAAAAGATTTTCAATAAAATAACATTGTTTATAAGCAAACGCAAAGTAATAAAATCGGAGGAATACTTGAACCCACACAAAGTTATAACTCTCCATTTTAGGAGATACAAACCGATATATACTTCATTCCTTTTGCGGTGTTAGAAACGTCTAATAAAATTCTTCAAAATTAATAATGAATTTGACTTTTTATGGTAGTACTCAGACTGGTATCAGAAGTGGGGACTTCGGGACTAGTAATCTTAAGGCATGCATTCCTTTAGGGCCCTAAAAAGTGTGTGTAAAGGTTGGCAACAAATGGCCTTGATAAAGGCGGAAGATTAAAGCAGCAGGTGACATTCATAGATACCTATTTTAAGTTTATGCACTATTTCAAGAACTAAACAGGCTTTATAAATGATTCGTTACTATAATCTCTAAGGTTATTTATCTGCAATTATATTATATTCATTTCCCTATGAAATATCCTTCTTAAAACTGTTTTACCATTGAAGTAAGCAATACACATAGGCGTCTTGAATTTACTTACAAGCTAGAAAAGCTACATACACAATTACTTCAACACAATTTAGTAATTTCCAAAGAGCTTCTTCGCGGTTTAGTTAGTATAGGCCACTACATGTAAATTAATATAATTCTTTTTTTATTCATAGATTGCCTTTATTAGCATATACAACTTGGTCCTTATAAGCCATATGCCTTGCCAGAAGGTTCCATTTATCCTACATAGCGGCACATTGTAAGCATAGCATTTATTTTACATTTCAAGTTTCAAATTCATAAACAAAAAAATATCATGGCACAAAAAGAATCCCTCTGGTATATTTTTTTTAATATTAATAAAATATACACCTAGGTGTTTGCGCTCCACAGAATGATATACCAAGACTGATCATCCTGATTAAACCTAATCCTAACTTGGCCTATAATAATTATATCTTTAAAAAAAATACCATTGAGGGCAATGCGAGTTTAGCTAGACTGAAAATACTGCCATTGAAAGCGGAGAAGAAAACTTTCTATGCCGCTTGCTGCCCACTGAGATGGCAAACATTACTTTGGCCACAACGCATGCTTTCTTGCACACAAAACCATCGAAGGCCAAGTGCAGATCTCTCCTTATCCATAACTCCATCATCGACCCCGATTCTCCGCTTCAAACGAATTAAAGAACACGGGAAAGCGAATCGCAAATGGCACTTTCAGTCTTACTACTCTCATGTATACGTTGTGAACGGAGTACATATTAAGGCAAGTATTTGGGTGACACAATAAATTGAAACCTATTATGGGAAATAAATTTAAGTAAAATTTATGGAAGAGCCCAAAAGATCCTGAGGTTAAAAAAGCGTGTTGCAGAAAGATTCTCGGATAAAAAAGTGAAAGAAGAACTCTTATTTTACACTCGCCATGACGCATTTCCATTATGCAAGAAGACTATTCTTGTAAGATTTAATCCGCAAACTAAATCAAGTACGAATGAAAGCGGCGCGATTCGACAAAAATTCTACGAGCTTAGAGGAAACGTTAAACAGATTTTATGCGAATAGAAATAGGACTCGCAAGAGACTCGGAGGCAACTTGCTTGGCATTAACTGCTTGAGCAATTAAGAACAGATTCAAAGCGACACGCATATCATAATTTTAGAACCGCAACTCATTTCCAGGTTCGTCCACAACGACAATATATGAAAGATATTTTGCCCAACGGGTTTGTTTAGAAATTCGTTTCAGCAGATAAGTAGTTGAATGCATGCCAAGTTGAACAAAGAAAGTCAAATCTCTCTCAAAATGAAGTATTAACTGATAGACAAACAGCTGGTGTAACGACACCCCCACACTTGAAGTGGCTTGCGAGGTAGTCTGTAGATGTATTCAACGGTTGACTAAGGGGAAGAAGGGACGAGGCGCGTGAGAAAGACAGACGGACAGAATGCCCACGACTCTCCAGAGGTGTAACGTCCGGATCAAACGGGACTTTCGGGCTCGGGACATTGGCGTTCTGGGGAGGAAAAAAATAGAAAGATTCGGCAAGACACGTTTCCGACGATGATTTTAGATTTATCAATTTTCTCTCTTTTTCACTGTCAAGACCGATTTCAAGACGTTTGAAAAACCTGACGCTTGGATGCCATTGAGGTTGGAGAGGAGTAAGGTTGCGCAATTTTCAATTTCCCACCGGTTCTTTTTGACGACTGAAGAACTTTTTCAACGTTATATGATAATTTCCTCCTTTTTGTTTTGTTGCCATGTATCTTCCAATTTTAACAACACTCCAGACCAAAATAAAACATCAATGTGAATATAAAAACGGACGGTTATCAATGAAGGCTGAAGTTTAGCTTCTAAAGTTTAGATTCTACTATTTAAGACCGTGTTTTTTTGTGATAATTTCAAATTTACGAAATTAATTGTGTTCCAGGATAAGCCTTAGTGGCAGGTCAAAACATAGCATTACAATTCATTAGAATGATTTAATATATTTCAATTCCATATAAGAACACTTAGATTGACGTTGAATATAGTGAAAAATCTCCGCTTTAATAAAATACTATGTAGATAGTACGAGTATTCGCTTAGGAAATACAACTATAAGTTTAACAATTAAAGAAGGTCAGGTTTGTAGCATAAAATAATGGGATGATATTTGCACAACTTTTTTACGTTTTCACGTCATGCATGCCGCATGAAAGGCATAAAAATGAATACGTTCTATTCTATGACATAAAAATAAATACAGCGAAAAACATTTAGTAGGTAATGAGATCAACAATGCACTGCATTTTGCTATTTTCCTGAGTAATCGTCAAAGGTATCGTTAGTGTGATCAGGTATCGAGTGTCTCCAAAGAGTAAGAGTATGATTGTCTCTCACACAGGAGGAAGCACGGACTGACGCGGAGTAAAGACCGGAAGAGTGTCTTCATTTATATCAACCCGCAGAAGCCGTCATAAAGATTTGAATACGCAATTTTTCATTTTCAAAAAGTTACATTCATTTTTTTGTCTTTACTAAGGGCCGGCTGACAGGATTTTGGTCACCATTCATTTTTTATTGATTGACATGAAAAAAATCTTAAATTAAGAATTAGGTATACTGCAACATATCTCTTGAATAAAAACTCAGGTTGAATTATGTAGTTAAAATTAATATTATAAGAGTAAAAGTTTAAAAAACAGCATATTAATATACAAAAAAAACAACAGAAATGTTTGCATTTTCTTAAATATCTTTGGCATTTATCGCCAGTGCCACTACAAATATGTAGCACTACGATCTAAAAATCAAGCGATAGGTAAAAAAAATGTACTTAACACAAAAGTGAACGCTCATTGCTTATGAGAAAACGCTTCCATTGGAAGACAAAACAGAAGCCGCCTCAATTTTCACCCCAAAGATCGCTCCTGCCTTTCATTCCTTTTTTCCCTCCGTAGTCCTGGGAACGGAACTCCCGCCTGCTTGCGCAATCACGGAGCCCGAGTTCTTTCTTTGCACACGAATTAGCCAACAGGCGGGGAGATAAGACATCGTCGCCGCTGGAGTGACTCCCGCGCGCGGGCCGAGGGAAATAATTCTGGAAACCGCAAAGCGACTGGAACAATGGAAAAGTCACTCGCGCAGGGGATTTTAGTTTTTATTTCCCTTCGGGCTCGTAGTAGCCGCTGACTGGCTGGCGTACGTTCGTTTCGAAAGCGACTAATGAACTGGAGTCTCCGGAGCGAGGAGTACCTTTGCTCAAAATCTGTCAGCGGGGAATGGGTTTAGTTCTTAGAGAGGGGGGGCAAGTGCTAACGTTGCGAATATCCCTGCCAAATATGGCTTACAGAGTACTAAATAGAAAGTATCTCAGACTTAACATTTTCAAGAGCGCTTAATTAAATTGCTCCGTGTTGAGTAACTTTCTCATAATAAATAAATATTTTCTCATAATAAATATTTTCTTTCAGAAGTAGATGATTTAAAAATAGGATTAACCCCTGTAAAACAGGCAACATGCATGCATTACGATTTTTTTATTGAATGCGTTTCGTAGACTTTTTGAGTTTAAAAAATTGATTGCTAAAACTGACTCGATTTGGTGATTTTTTAAACGATAGGGAAAATAGCATTACGCTTCACATTCAATTTAATGCATATTTCTTATAATGAGATGGCGATAAAAAGAAATTACCTCAGAATAAAGATATTGTCAACATAGCATCATATTTAAATGTATATTTCAAAATGGAGTTTTCTTCTCCTCCGATAAAACGGCCATTTTTGGTGTTTTTTAAATCAAGTGACGACAACTTCAGAAGATTTTAACATCTAGAGCTATGAGGGGCTAATCAGTAAATCGCTCTTTCACGTCTATAAGACATATTTTTCCAAAACAAACACCAGAGATGGTGACTAAGAACTTTTCATAGGAACCTTCTTGATTTCAAAAGATAATGCCGGTACAGATCCTAGCTTTTTCACTTTTTTTTGCTGATCCTAGAGCTTTTCAATAAGCAATAAGACTATTTTAATAGTAGATGAATTGTTAATCAGAGATTTATTATTTAAATCCACCTAAATCCCCAGGAGGTACGCAAAATTTTGGAAAATTTCGTTTCATGAATTCAAAGCGGCAGGGTTAATTATTTTTCGATTGGGTTGAATCATTTTTGAACGGTTTTTCGTACTTTTTATTTGAAAAATGAAAACAAAACACAACTTTCAAACTTATGGTAAATTTTTGGACACCCTAATACACAGCACCGTTCTCTTTCGACGGAAATCTAGCGTCTACATTCATGGTCTAGCTCTTCGATGGAATTGGTCGATTGAGTACGCACAACCTAATCACCTGCCGCAGTCAACGAAGCGTCCAGTCGCCCGGTGCAGTCACGGCGACGCATTCCTAGCCTTCAAGTGTGCCGCCTTGTCTGAATCGGCGCCGCGTTTCCGATCGAATCAATCAGCTCGCCTCAGGAAATCACTTCGGTGATAATGCGCCGCGGAATCGGCCGCGTATTCATTGGAGCGAGACCGGTGACGTCAACCTTGTTTCCTCATATGTTTGAACATTATTGTGAGGGAAAGTTGGCAGTAATCTATCTCCACTCTGTCTACGACTTGCAGGCGAGGAATTTGAAGAAAATGACACTTGCTGCGTAACAGTGATCCAAATAGCGATAGATTGGTGAATTTTCGGTGGCGAGCAAATATTTTATTGCATTAGAGTAAAGACGGATGAACCTCAGGGCCAGGAGTAATAAAAATACCAAAAATTACGAAAGCTTGAATATAATTTTAAATATGACACAAGAATCTACTTACGAAGCTATATGGCGATTGTTTGCATTACGATACATAGTCCGTCATCCTTTCACACAGTGGCATAACTATGGGGGGGATAAAGGGATAGATTCCTCCCACGATCATCAGATAAATTTATAAAAATTGACATGTAATAACTGCATCTCTTTAAAGTTAAATATTAAGTGCCAAAATGATGCAAAATGTATTTCCAGGCATGTCATTTTTAAAAAATTTACCGTTAACCCCCACCCCGATCGCCACCTCAGGCCATTCCCCTCCCCCCCAAAGCACATTCCTACTTACGCCACTGCTCTCACAGATAGCTAAAAATTATAATTGAAGGAAGGAGGTTTCAAGGTATAATATATCGATATCGATAGAACAGTAACTCTTTGTATTTTTCCCTATTTTTTAAGTCCTTAGTATGTTTTCTTACCCTTGTTTTAAAATTTCTACCTGTCAGACCTTCATATATTGCTCCCTTCTTGTTACATTACAGTTTATTCATACCACTTTTCATGAATTTGTGCCATTAATCCCTTATTTTTTAGACATCCACTCAAATTCACTAGGGAGTAATACATAATTCAATGATGACACTCTCCAATGTCCAATGATGATAAAAAATTGACAGAAGTAAATTGTACTTTGTTCAAAAGTTCATCAGTTACGACAGAAAATAAAATGCGATTAATTAATTGTCAACTTTTTGTTTAAGTGAGGCAACATGTATCTCAAATTAAAATTTCACTCTGTTTATTTAGATATCTCCGCTTATATTCACGAGATTTTATCAAAATCAAATGATTTTCCCTATTTTTCATGCAATTGGGTTCCATAAATAATAAGTGTTCCCAGCACGTAAATACCTAAAAGAACCTTAGATGAAACGCATTGCCATAATATGATATTCAGAGAGAATGGCTATTCAGCAATCCTCGAATTCATAACGTATTTTCAAGCATACTGCGTGTGACTAACTTGGACACTGGGATAACAGATGGCTTATTAACAAAAGCAATCTTTATACCAACAATATTTGATTTATTTCGGTAATCGAAAGGTTCAGTTTTTCGGCACTAATAGGCTGAAGCTTACCACTGCCGTTTTATCGGTATTTTTTTCAAACCGAGTTTCTCGCCAACAGCCAGACAGCCAAAGGTCTGTGGTTCGATTTCTGATCCAGGAGAATTTTTTCTCGTGGCAATTTCTATGAATTTCGACGTCATTCACGCGGCAATATTGAAATATTACACAAAAAAGTAGACAAATTGAAAAATGCGTACTCCATTGATCCTGAAATATAGGTGATGAGAATAAAGTACTTATTCCCCGCGATGAAAGACCAATTATCTTCGGATGAACGGGAGTGATCTGTGCTATTCACAACCTTTGGGAGATTTCAAGCTGATGGTAAACCTCCGAAACAAGTTACTGGCTTGTTTCGAGGGTTTACAGATGTCGCATTTTATTATAATAAATACGATATTCTTTTATTAAAATCGGTACGCAAAAGGAGAAGACTTTTGGAGAGGGTGAAAAAATGCATGAGACTAAAGGGGATATTTAGTCGAAGGCCGAAAGTCAAAGTGTCGAAAGATGCGACAGGGCGACACTGGTGAGATTGAGCCACAGGTGGCCCGGTGAGATCCTAGCAGGTGTCGTGACAGAGAAAATTCACCTTGGAAAATAGGTGTGTTGGAATAAGGGCAACACTTGAAGCATAGCGAAGGGGGGGAGTTGAAAGGGGGAGCAAAAAGAACTGAGAACTGCCAAAACACGAATTGGATAAGCAAATTTTTAAGCTTACATGATCGAATATTACACAAGAAGATCATCAAGTCGGCCTCTGCATGTGTTGTAACCCACCGCGCATTAAAATGGGTTTAAAAAAGTCGCCACTCGCGTCACTCACGGACACAGTGACCCAAGTCTCACGGGGAAATCTTATATACGTGAAACGAAGTCGAAAATCGTGTTAGTTACACGATTAATACCTTGAGAACGGCTCCACCGATTTTAATGATATTTGGTTTTGGTCAATTTTCCGGTATAGTCCTCAAATCTCCACAGGGAAGAATCACTCCTTGGTAGCTTAAATGGCTAAAGCACTCGACCGAACCGGAAATCGGGGGATCCGAGTTCGAATTCCGGTCATGTCGAAGGACTTCTGGATTTTTAACACTTATTTTTTAGTTTCATTGAATTGCTTTCCTAATTAATTATAATAAGTCAAAAATTATTAAAATCAGTACAGCCTCTCCAGATTTATAAATAGTGTACCTAAACTGTTCATTGGTAATTAGGCGGTACGACGTTCACCGAGTCAGCCAGTATGGTATAATTATGGGTGCTAATCGAAATTTATGTACATGATGATGTGATTCATCAAATTCATAACTTTTTGATGATATTTGTCGCAACTACAAAAATTATAATGCAAAATATCGGAAAAAAGTGATCGCATTGCGCTCATCACCGCGCCACGGACATTTTTGAAAGCCGATTAAAATGCGACCGAAATGACAGCAGAAATCAGCCTTCTATCGGATGGCATTCAGCCTCCTCAATGCAGCTCCCTTGTTCACGTGCTAAAAAAAATAACAGCGGGAAAGTGGATTCGAGGCTCTAAAAATGTGATGCCATATTCCGAACATCATATCCTTGACCTTGGGCGCAGTGACGTAAATACACTCAAATAATGATTGTTTGCAGGGAGCGGCAAGCTAATCAGTTAGCCACCGCCTAAGAAGATAAGCGCTATAACTTCGGAGGCTACCGCCCAGAAATAACAAAGCAGATAGCCGCTTGATTCATCAAACGGCCTTTTGGCGTCATGCAAATCCTCGGCTGTGGAAAACGCCCATGAGAACAGAAGAGGCAAAATTTTATCCACATCAATCCTCTATACAGTGGAGTAACCATTCGAACGCTGGATAATCATTATGACCACGCTGATGAATCCAACTATAAGAATATTTTTCCGTAAAGGCTTACGAGAATAATCGAACATAGCTGAGTTCTTTGCACTAATAATTTAGTTTTCGCTCAATATAATATCCAACATTCAGGCTATAAGGCTTTTTGTGGATGAATCCAAGACACCATGTTGAATTTGCATTATTTTCATCAAAACACAAATATGAGGTTTTGATTCCATGGTTACGAGATAAAAACGGATTGCAGCTGATGGCGATATATATGAAGAGAAATATTTGAAATCGATTTAACAGTATTTGGTTCATAATTGCAACTGTAACAGCTACCGGTACCAATCTAGGGAAAGGAAATACATCTCAGGAACTTAATTCCTAAGTGTTTCAACTCTAGTTTTTTCAAAGATCAAAAAGTTACACCTCAAGCAAAACCCTAAACACATAAAAAGAATTGACAAATAAATCCAAAAAAAATTTAAACTTTTTGAAATGAAAACTTTTCAATTAATCAAAAATTTCAAATTCCCAAATACTTCAAATAATTACAAAAAACAATTCCTCTAGTTATGAAAAATAACAGCTCTCTAAGACTGCCTGTATTTATGGTGGTATTAGAGCACATAGATCCCATTTAACAAGTGGAAGGGGAGAAATTACAATAATGTTTCAATTCGAAGGGTGTTAGGAATTTACAACGCAGAACATTTTCCTTTCCAAATTTCAGGGGTGGAGGTCTCGTGTTTCCCCCTCATAATTAGCCTTGTTTGAACTATTTCATATTGAAAGTGCGCTATAGTGAAACCTACATTTCTTGACATCACCTACGAATAAGTCGCGAACAAGGACGACTTCTTTTGGAATGTCAGTGACAGCAGGCGAAGCTTTTGGTTCCTCCTCGTCCTCTTTGGCAGGTATCTCCACCCTTGTCGCAAAACGAGATCCCGCCCTCGGTCTCACATATATATTGACCCCGGCAAATGGTGTCGTGAAGATGGGAGTCAGTACAACAGAAGAGCCATTCAGGCAGGGTCAAAAGATTATTTGCGTGAAAGGAAAGGGTGATATCACGGAGAAGGTCGACCTTTCATGTGTCGAAGAGTAGGTAAGAGATTTAACTAGCAAAAAGTGGGTCGCATATTACAAAATAACAGCAAACCACCTATCCCAGTCAACTTCACACTCACTTCAACTTTATAAATCATTTTAACAGTAACCTCAACCCTATAAATCATGAATAACTGAAATTATCCTTGTTTGTTGTGTTTGAAATCTTTGATGACTTAACCGAATTTTTCATTTGATAACTTTTTACGGCAGGCAAATTTACCTCGCTCACGCCTCTGTAATCACAATTTATTGATGAAATAATAACGATAATCACAAAATAATTATGAAGAATGTGATTTCATATTATATGGCACAAATTTTGCGCTTTCAGCTCCTTAGATTGAAAATTAATTGATGGCGTAGCATATTATGTAGAGGAGAACACCAAGTTATCTGAAATATTGAGAGAAAGTGAGGAAAGGCAAGGGAATGGAGGGTAAATGAATCCAGGTTTGGGCTTAATGCGTACAAGGTGCTGCGTCCAATCACATTTGTGCAGTGCGACGGACGGATTACTGAACTTAGTCCACTCCACTGGATACAATCCTTTAAAGGATAGGTGTGCCTCTTTATTATCTTCACCATCGCCGCAGGAGAGAGTGATGTCCATAAGTAATGAATATATTTTATAAATTGATATCAATATGGAAAGAAAGAAATTGAGGGGATGAAACAATAAATAATAGACTCAAATGCTATAAAGTTATTCCTGAGGAGCCGATTCACCTGTGCTTCTAAAACAGTATTCCGTTTCGTTAGATTTTCTTCGATAATTTTACGAAGTTCGTTGCGTTTATATCAAAATTTATTTTGCGGATCGGTTCGGCGATGCAAATGAATACCATGAAAGTTGTCATCCAATCTATGTTTCTGAAATTATCAGACATCCAAATACAAAATGCAATGATGAAATCACCAGGAAAAAATCAGAGAATCATGACTGAATTTCAGGCTAGATCGGATAATATTCCATCTTAGGAAGATATGCACTGATACAATGTAAGATATGAAGGTGTGGTAGGCATATACAACATGACTTCTTCTAGGTTGAAATTAATAAATAAAATCTCTCTGGTTAAATTGATACGTTCAACCCCGTATCATATCCGTAAAGCGGCATTTATAAATCCTTTCCGGTTATAAATACTTAATTATCTCCTCAACTCCTCCTCCTGCTGAGCTCCTTACCAATTTCAATCATAACTTGCAACACATTTAACTCACTCATGCGTATTATTCCTCATTTGCCATTGTGACAAGTATTGTACTTCAAGATAAATTATGGTTTATTAGGATGGCATTTTATTTCTGATGGAGAGAAGTTTCAACTTAATTCAGCACTTTATTACATAAACTTCATGTGATTCTCCCAATTACCTGAATTATGAAGTTTCCATTGTAAAAACATTCCATTTTGTATTTGCATAGAAACGTTGTACTTCGGGCCTGTAAGATCCAGGTTACTAAATAAAGATAGCATTACTACTTCGAAAACAGCGTCCATAGAGGGACAAGTGGAAGGGAAGAACTGATAAGGAAGGCCTCGTATTAGATGCGAGGCCTTCCTTATCCGTTCGGATGGAGCAGGTGAGGAGATATGTAAAACAGACTCGCGTAAGTGTCAGAAGGTTGGCTGATAGGAAAATTGAGTGGAGAATAACGCCAAACTAATCTTTAGACAGTGGTCTGCTGTTGATGATGACTAATATTACTCATAGGGGATGAGTCGAGTTAAAACACAGCATCTCCGCACGGTACCCAACACGTAAGTCTAAACCGCAACATCAAACTGATCCCTGATTTTGTTTCCAACGGTGAGCGATTCCTCTCGTCTTGTATTCTTCCTGTTGTTGCCTTGGAATGAAAGAAACTTTGTACCCAGTACATTCGCTCAAACTCACAATCGGTGCTTATGGAAGGGAAAGAAGGCATCCGCTGTGGGGAAAGAAAGTGTTTGTGTACGAGCGAGACGAGGAGAAACATGAAGTGGGCGTGGACGTAGACTAATTTAACCCCATTACCACACCCACAGACATTTTAAGCCCCAGTGCATCGGACGATTAACTCCACAAAATCTCTTCCACAACGAGACGAAAGGGAAGGATGAAATGAACACGGGGAATGACGCCACTCTTGGATGAAGTCCTTTCTTCTCTTCGTATTCCCCTCGTTTTTTTTCTCTGACTCCACAGGTCCGAGGCGACAAGTGAAGCGGACAAAGCGCAAACTTCTCCCTAACTCTTCCTAACTCCTTCGCTTGCTGCCCTTGCCGTATTGCAATCGCCTCGATTGTGTCACATCCCGTTGTTTGGGAGGGATAGGTGCGCTCGGATCTAACACTGTTAAAATTGAAAGTGGACATAAGTGTAATTTGTAATTAGATAAATGACAATCATCATTAAAATATTGATACATGCGATAGGTGAGCACTACTTCGGTGCAATTCAAAAAACTAAACCTGTTTATTCATAAAGTATCAATTTCATCCTGGATTTTGTTAAGTGCAACCACTAATTTAAAATTATAAACAAGGCTGGGAAAGTATGAGTTCGATTGCCAATTATTCGGTGCAAATCTGACTGTTTGATTAAACTGTAAGCGTTTCTTATATACATTTCCCAAAATTTTAATGAGCAGTGAAAAATTGACATAAAAATCTTTTTTAAATAAATCTCCTGAATTCGGGTCAGAATATACTACTTCATTCACTGTGAAGTTAATATTTCAATGGACGGTTGAAAAATCGATTTCCTTCCCAAAATATGTCTTTTCAAGTCCAACTTACGCTCATAGATTCAAAAATTAATAGCGTGTATGTCGCCGCCAATTCTAGGAACTCGGTATGTTCTCAAACATAGAAGAAAAATCGGTAAATAAAAGGATTGCGGCACAACGCTCATGATGATTGAACGAGTGACGTACATTTCCCTCGTACCCTTTCGTGAAAGGGAATAGAAATTGCCCACTTTAACTCAAAAAGAAGGAAATGAATGAATTGAAGACGAAAATATTTATTATTCTTGATTCTTACCAGAATCGTCACTCAATCAATCAGTACCTTAATCTGGAAGTTGATTTGCGCAGGAAAGGGTCGAGTTCCCCCAGACTAAGTCACAGTCCAGTAAATTTTAGTCGTTTGGGGTTGAAGGTGGGCATTTTATTCCCCATGCCACGTCGCACACCAGCGAATTTTACTCGAGGGTATGCGATGACCAAACCTGAGACTTCCCGATAAGTAGCCAAACGCTCTACTAACTAGTCTACCACGCTCACAGAATCGTAGAAAAGGTTGATTGATGAACATATATGTTGATTCCGCACGTAATGAACAAAAACATATAACTAGACCGAATGCAATATAAGTTCGTGTACAGTTCGATACGCTCTAAGACCTCCTTCGATGGGGTAATAATGTACCCATCAGTAGCCACGACACCTGACTCCACATCAGAGGTGGGTGCTACCGCACTGCCGACACCGAAAATGAGTCCACGCCGCGGCTCCGCTGAAAGTAAGACATGCGTCTCCCAGAGAATACTCAGTATTAGAGTGACTCACTCAGTGATTCAACCAGAGAGTTGGTTTGCGTATGCGATGGATGCAGCTCGCCAGGGGCGTTCTGGCGGGGTCGGCTGGTCGGCAATCACCGAGGGCCCCGAGCTAAGGGGGCCCCCACAACGCTCGCGTCTATGGCGAAGTGTATATGAAAGGTGTAATAAAAAAGACTCAAATTACTTGAGCCAAAGTTTTTTTACAATTATAAAATATTAATTTTCATTAGTTGCTTTAATTACAACATACTCATCAAAAAAATATTACATAAAAATAAAGTTAAGGCGTTAGAAGATAAAAGAATACCAGATACTTTATGGAAAGGGTTATTCGAAAAAAATTATTTTCGAGGTCTTTTATATTTTAGTGCAGTTTCAAGGACCAATTCACTAAATAGATAATGGAACCATTATAAATTCGAATTATTTTTGTAAATTCCTTTTCCATTAACTTTTAAATAGTTTTTAAGAGCCAGAATAGCGTCAAAATCAATTTCGGGGCATGCATATTCCCAAAATTTTCCGGGGGAGGGCCCCCGAATCGCCCGTAAGTAGGGCCCCGTCATCCTAGCCGAGGGCCCCCTTTCATCCAAGATCGCACCTGAAGCTCGTCCTCGACCTAGCCGCAGGCGTGTAGCTCATTCAGGCTAAGAATGTCAGTAATTTCCTCCAGGCCACCTCACAATTCGAAGATTATATTGGGGGGTGCCCGAAGGCTTCACCCAGGGCTGCTACGCTCCAAGAATCGCAGACAAAGAATATTGACGAACGAAATCGCATATATATTGAACAAAAAAAAACATAATTACTAGGCTGAATACTATACAAGTTCGCATACAGCTCTACAACCCTCCTAGAATACCACTGATAGAGCCATAACATACTCTTAAATTTGAGTCGGGATCAAGACTTGAGTAACGTTCTAGAATGCAACCCAATTCTTCCACATACTACATTCATTCTTCTTAGTGTCGGTGCCCATATCTCCTCCACACCGACTCGAAGAACGGTGATCTTCGAAAAGTAGGGTGGGAATCAGAAGAAGGAGGGGGATGGGGAGGAGAGGATGAAGACGGAGAAAGGGTGGGGCCGATTCATGAGCTCCGAGGAAGGCATTCTTTTATCTCTCCACTCTGATGAATACAATTACCTTTTGTTCTGCTTTGTGCCATGCAATGCGCCCATCCCCCTCACCAACGCTTCAGATCCAGCCATGCGAAATCTTAACTTCACCGGAGCCTCTCCTCTCCCGCCCAACATAATGTACACACGCCACACTCGGTCGGCTATAGCTCCCTGCTCCACGGGTGACGGGGGATTGGAACGTTTCGGTCCAGCTGTCAGTTGGCTGAATTGCAACAGCCGTGTCCGAAGCGAATAAATCTCCGATCACAAAGACGTAATATTCAACATTCCACTTCGCATTGAAGTCAGTAATAATTTGCACGTTCCAAAGACTGTTATTCAATACCCGCAGTGGTTTCAATGGCTGACAATGAGATTCATGGTGACGGTTCACACACTTATGACGCTTGGCAATTTAAATCACTGATAGTATTAAATGTAGATAAACGATTTAAATTTTACCTGGCGAATAATATTTAGGAATCCTTCTCGGGCTCTACACCAGGATAATGCGGTCGTATTGGCCGACGAAAAACGACTTGTCTTAGCAATGGAAGACAAGTCGTTTTCCGAAACGTCGTGAAATACGATTGAATTAACCTGGTGTTGAGCTTCAGAAGCATGGTCGGATTTAGGGGGGTGGCGTGGAGGCACGTGCCCCCCCTCCCCCCATTAAATAATAAACAAATTTTTTACATTATTATCATTACGTTCGTTTTTTTAGTGTATTACGGAGCCTCGATAATTTATTTTCATATTAATAACTTTCATATTCAAATAAAGAGAATATTTCGTACATTTATTGTTGTATCTTGTTTTTGATCTCGAGTATGAGAAGATCATTTGCCTGTCACACGCTTTTGTCCCCCCAGAAAAGAATCCCTGCTCAGAAGAATTCTTAAATGCAGATTTGTGGAATATGCGATATACCACTAAAATTAATATGAAATTTTTCCATAAAGTGACGTATGAAGAAGTTTCTTTATGCAATTTACTTCACATTCACAGTCATACGCACCTTATGATGAGCCATCAGATACCCAGGTTACTTCGCCTTCATACATACTTGTTTGTACTTAATTATACGATATGATGGTTAGTTGATACATTCATGAATAACTAATTCTTCCAAATTGTTTGTAAACTTCCCCCACAGGTGTTCAGGATGTCATTTATTTATACTTATATGATTTTTAGTTTTGTTCCTAAATATATTCTTGAAATCCAGATTAGTGCACAATTCTAGAATCTTATTTTCTACTCTTGCGAACTAAGTGATGCTCAACCTTTTTTCATTATTAACTATGAAACTTAGATCATGAATTATAATTTTAGTATATTCTATTGCCTTTTTTACCGGTCGTATTTTGCCTTTTTTGGTAACATAATTCTCGCTTTTGACGTGAATGAAATTAAACGCCTTAAAATTTTCAAGCTAATTAGAATAGCCCCTTTTTAACAGTTCCTCGCACCTAATGTTTAAAAAAACATCTAAACACTTTGAAGGAACAGAAAGAATCATTTCCAGGATTAAAGTCAACCATTGTTAATTTTTTACTTACAGAACGATAAGGATAGAGATGGGGATAATATAAAAATGGTGATATAAAGATAGTTCTGATCATCCTACTTTTAGGTTAAATACAAAATAATATAAATTTTTTTCATTATGAAACTTGATTCAAATGCCAACGCCGCTTTGAGATGAATGGGATTCAACTTGTGTTCAAGACAGTCAGTTGTCTTGCATTGGCATCCAAGAAGGAGAAAGTAGTCCAAAATGAATTTTATTTTTGTCACAATGCACGAGGTGACTGGGAATGAATAGAAGTGAGGCCTGTTTAGCATCGTGACCAAGACGTGTTGCACATAATGAAATATTCAAAGATAAAATCTTGCTCTTTATCGCCCGAATTCCTCTGTTGGAGCAGTTCCTGATTCATACTTTAGAACTATTCTCTTACAAAATACCTATGCATGATATTATTTATTTCCACGTGTAGTCACGACGCGTTCACATCAAATTTGGTATACATTGGTTGTTCACCATCATTTACTGCGACATCATTATTTCTAGAAAGAAATACTGCATCGAGTGAACCACTGTATTCAATCCTTAGTTGTCCATAAAGAGTTACCTATAATGTCTAGTTTTCTACTTGCTTATTATTATCTGAAGTATAATTATTGTTGGCTCAGAGAGCATACGTAGTTCCTACAGGCATAATTCTTTCCTAAGTTCTAAAAGTAAAAGGAATTATCTTGTGAACATAAAACAAAGGTGCTTCCTCTAAAAACTTTTTTACGGTATTAATTAAATAGCTATAAACTCAACATAAACAAAGCGTGAGGAAAAAATTTCCATTTTTCAGGTAGTGTTCTCAAACACATATTTTGTAAACTTTTTAAGAAATAATATTTTTCTCGCATCATTCTTTCTCAACCTGTCGTATTTTGCCTTTTTTGGTAACATAACTCTCGCTTTTGACGTGAATGAAATTAAACGCCTTAAAATTTTCAAGCTAATTAGAATAGCCCCTTTTTAACAGTTCCTCGCACCTAATGTTTAAAAAAAAATTACAACAACAGATTTTGGTGCACAAAAACCCTGTGATTATCTGTTGAATTGTAGAAAATTTATCATGGTGCACACGAACTTTAAATGCGTAGAAAAATATTCCGTTTAATTTTCATTATATTTTTATCTTGAGAAATTAAATAATTATGGAGACGCAATTCTTCATGTATTAACATCTAAACACTTTGAAGGAACAGAGAGAATTATTTCCAGGATTTAAGGCAACGATTGTTAATTTTTTAATTACAGAACGAGAAGGATAGAGATGGGGATAATCGAAAAATGGTGATATAATGATAGTTCTGCTCAAATCACGGTAGAAGAAAGAGTTCCTTACAAACCGCTATCCAAAACACGACGAGAACTAATTGGAGACATCCTGAGGCACAATAATTCACGGAAAACCGTCGTGGAGGAAACAATGAAAGGGAGGAGCGACGGGTAAGGCCAAGGACGAATTTCAAGGCACAGAAGACGGAAGACGCTACCGCATAGATTAAAGACATGAAAAGAAAGCTTAGGATGGCCAAAGATTAATCCTAGAAGATCCTGATTAGGGACATAATATTCATTTGAAACGCGACCCTCATCTCCATTTGGACAATAGTGCATTATATAGAAGAAACCCATGCTATGAAAATCGTGATGTTTCTGGATGTTACCACTTAATGTAAACACATATATCCTCCCATTCGGACAAAAGGGTTATCCGAAGACTTTAAATTAACATTCCTTTTCAAAACTCAGACGATTTAGAATCTCATTTAACATGAAGCATCACAATAATTTTTAGTAAATTTTTATCTCGAGAAAATTAAACAATTGTGTAGACACAATATTTTAAAGAAAGGACATTTAAACATTTTGAAAGGACAGAAAGTATAAATTCCAGGAGTTAATCCAACAATTTTTTTTATTTTTTGCGTAAAGAAAGAAATATATGGATATGAGGGCGTCGTAAAATTGTGATATAAAGACAACCCCGCTCAAATCACGGAGGAAGAAAGTGTTATTTGCAAATCGCTACCTAAAGCAAGACGAGAACTCTTTCTCAACTGATCGTAATTTGTCTTTTTTGGTGACGTATTTCCCACTGATAATTTGAATTATAGCCTTAAAATTTTAAAGATAAGTAAAATGGCCCCATTTTTTCATTTCCTTGCGTCTAATGTCAAATAATGTAAGAGAAACAAAGGAAATAAAATTTATTCAAAATTGAGATACAAGCACAATGTTGACAAGTGCCTACTGCAAATACACTGAAAGATTCAAAGAAAGAAATACGATGCGATAACTTGAGTTATAAAATTCATCGTGAAAAAAATCAGTCGAGCGGGAGTGATGCGCTCTCTTAACATTCAATCCTTGCCTACCGCCTCCTCTCTCCTATTTTGTTCCTCAAATCTGTATAATTTCTTCTTTGATGACACCCACTCCTCATTTTCTTAAGGCCAATAATTCCCGCTTCCTCTGAAAAGAAGACTTATCTCATTGATCTTTCTGTCGTTTTTTCTCAGTGCTCTCCAGGGTACAGGCAGTAATCACAAATTTGAAAATGAAAAAGTTTGAATTTGGAATTAGAAAAAGGAAAATGAGGGAATTAAAAATAACCTCACCGCTAAGGCGCGGCGTGTGCAGTGATATTACGAAGAATTTTCATCAAAGAATGGTTGAATAATAATGCATGCTTTTACTTTCAAAATACTGTCTTTTTTACCTCATAAAAAATTCAAAGGTCTGCAGTGAATGACGCCACAAGGAAATGAGTTGAAAATTACGGAAGAAAAATGAACATAAAAAATTCCACGGTTTCATCTCAGCAAGATAAATGATGCATAAAACTTTCCTCAATGGAGACAATAAATGTCACCGACGAAAATAGAAGGCCTTGTTTGGTATGATTCAATTATGGGGCCAAAAAAATGACACACTTTCACCGAATTAATAAACCTAGATTGTGACGCAACAAATGTCAATTTATTTCCGAGGACGTTATGTCAAAACTCAGATTTCACTAAGATTCTATAACGACCCACCTTTCATATAATAACCTCTGACAGGTTATTGATAGAGTAGAGAAAGTCTAGTTCCGATGAGTTATGGAGATGGATGGATGCATGGGGAATGAGAAAACGAGATAGCAGTAAATTGAAAAAGACAATTTTTTAAGCCAGACTCACGCCATAAGTGATTTCAAATATATTTTGAGCAATTTTTGCTATCTTGTGATGAAAAACCTTGGTATTTTCACGAGGAAAGAAGATTGATACATTTTGGTGGTACGTATTATTTTAAAGCTCGAAAGGAGCACTTGAATGCTGTTGCATTTCCTTATGCAACAATGCGCATTAACTACCTTGATGTGGACTTAATTCTAATGCCGTTCTATCACGGGTTTCAGTCCATTTCGGAGAAAAAACTGATCCTTGATTGAAAATGTGATGGAGGTCACTTCCAGTATAAAACTTAATTTCTTAAATTATTTGTAACGATATCCACATACCTATGCAAGATAAATATTGAGGAATAATTGCTTATTCGTGTTCTCATAGCTTAGGATGCTGATGACTCTCAGACACTGAAATATAGCCGTATCGATAGATAAACGAAAAATACTAGTCTACTAAACTACTAGTTATAGACAACGAAAAGCCAACGAAGTAAGCGATTCATGCAGGAGCAACAACACGCCAAAAATTCATGCAGACAGTCAACACTTACAAACGTAATTGGTAACCATGCATGGAGCATGCATTCTACCCAGCCTGAGTCAAGCCATTCCAGAGTAAAACCATCCCAGGCATCACGGTCCCTGATTGACCGCGGAAAAAACGACTTCGCAAATCTCTCTGTTTTGCAGTTCATTTCCTTTATTTTCTTTTCTTGAACGCTTGTAACACATTGTCGCTTATCTATTCATTACCGCTTTTTCGCTCTTCGAAATCCTTTGTAAGCAGGACAGCCGTCAGAAGGGGTCGCTGCTACTAACAGGGAGACGATCGCCACGAATCACACGAAAGAGCGGGCTTCCCTTTTTCGGATCTCGAGGCGAGGTTATGCCGAGCGTCGAAGCGTCGACCGGTTGGCCGCCACAAGACGCCGCACTCCTGTCTTTTGTTTTCTTTCTCCACCCATATAGCCGATCGAAGAGATTCGAAGGATAAAATTTTTACCGCAGCAAATACGGAACACGATACTTGCACCCCACGGGACACGCATCGCTGCCCATAAGGCTTTGAGGGACACGTGAGAAAGGCAATAAGAAGGGCTCTACCGATTCCAGCCGCGGACATCGCCATGAGATTTTTGCGAACTGGTCACAGGACGCTGAGTATAGCCAGGAATCCAATTCAGGGGGAGCCGAATTATATTCGGCAATTTCAAGGTAAACACAGACTTTCAGGGCAGAATAAAATCTATATGATAACTAGAGAGCCCTATTTAGGATGATTGGCATGGGGCTAAATTTAGTAACCCATTATAACCCAATGCTGCGTCTTAAGGCCTGTTTACACGGTACATTAACACGTACGGGTTAATGTCTAAATGGATGAATGCGAGAATGAGCGCCAAAATGCACCGTGTAACCACCCAACTTGTGCGAATGCATGAACGGAAAATAGAACCTGTTCTAATTTGGTTCATGCATTCGTACATGTTCCGTTCCGGTCCACCAAAATCATTCACGCAAACGTACATTAACTTGTACGTGTTAATGTACCGTGTAACCAGGCCTTAATAGCATTAAAAATATAAATTTTCAGCTCTATTCAGGAAGGATTTAAATTAAGTGCTCTTTTGTTTAATGGTGAAATATGTAGCTGCCACAATAATTATGATTGAGTAGAACATGTTCATTTTTTTAAAATGAGAGGTCCTGAAATTTAATTCCCCCCAGAAGCAGCCCAGGGTTAGAAAGGGAAGAAGAAAACGCTGAAATAGACAAGTCATCTTAATAGTATAGAACAAGGTGCTAAAGCTATTGTCAGTTGATGATACTTAAAAGCTTTTAAGGAAAAATATCAGTGTTTTTTCTCTCCACTCATTTCAAATACGCTTCCATAAATCACTGATTACTTAACACCGCTAGAGACTATAAATTAAATTTCAGATTAAATTTTCCATGAGGTCCGAGGAAAATCAAACTCAGCTTGGCATGAAAATAAAAACATATCTCTCTATATCGTGGAATCGTTCGTAAGAGCATAAGCATATTATTTTCATTAAGTTTCCGGCGCCAGTACTCAAAACTAATGACATTGGGCAATACCTAAATCTATCACTATTTTGCTCGTTTTGGACACTGGCCAAATCTACATTGAATTAAATGAAGCATATAATGGATGACCAGTGTTTCAGACGTCACGTTTCAAAGCACTAGTGAAGAGACAAGATTGAAAAATACGGAAAAGAGACCTTTTTACTAGAAATTTCAGTTTTTCAGTTTAACACATTTATTTTCATAACTTGTGGGGTTAGATAAAACTATAACTTAAGCTGATTCTCTTTGGCATTCACTTTTTCACCAGTGCCCAATCCCTATTTCACAAGGGAAGAGAATCATCAAATTTTCGTATGTATATATGAAAGTGTGAAGATGAAATTCGGAATCAATGCCCACGCTCATAACAAGGTTAAATTTTTAGATTCCATAATTTTACTCAAAATATATTGAATTCTATACATTTAATTGATGGCACAAGCATCATGCCATCATTTTCCACCTTTTCAGGCAGCATTTTAACTCATAACTATTTCAACATTTACGAGCATAAAATTCAACGTAATTTTCAACAAAAACGACTCGGGTTTCGGCGATTTTCAACATCTTGTGAATAAATTTCCATTGAGTTACACCACTGCCTATTAATCATGAGAAAAAAGTTTCGTTCCTCAAGCTGGAAGAGCCAAGACATCTGATAGAGCGCTCCAGGAGCACATATAATGAGTAATTAATAAAGGGTTCTCAAATAATCTAAATACACTCGATTATACAGCACTTAAACTTATTGTCAGAATTTATAATATTTCATCAAATTTTGGCAATCATGATATTAAACGCTATAGCCCCCGGTTTCTAGATAATGCTATTACAAAAAAAATTTCTTCTTCACCTCGCAAGTAAATTCCACATAATTAAGCCATATCCCATATGATAAACTGATCGCTTCTCTAGTCATAAATTTTTTTTTTAATTCTGCAAAGAAGTTCTGATGGCCTTTATTACTAGCCAAAATATTGGATAACATATGACTGTCAAATCATACGTTCTACGCGCCCACAGTAGTTTCTGTGCAACACATGGTAAAGATACAGATGACATTTATTTGCAGATTATTTTGGTGCGCTATTAAGATAAATAGAAGTGGTCTGAAGGAATATGCGTTAACTTATTGCAGTACTTAAGCAAAACTTCACATTGTAGACTGCCCATGAAGGTTAGATTATAAGTTTCATTTTTTCTCTGACTGCCAAGAGACTGGCAATTGAGAGAATTCATCACTTCGATTGACAGGTATTCTTTGTGAAACATAACTTTTTTAAACTAACTGGCATTTCACGAATTCCATTCCATTAAGATCATTTAAATACAATCAATATATTAGAATAAACAGAATTACTTCTGGTATGATAAATAAAAAATTACCGTTATTTACTGTTGAAATGTAAAAATTAACCATGAAAAAATGTCTACAAAAAATAAATTATCTACCGCGTGAAGGATGTAAATTTTATCATTTGAAAAAAAATATCATTAGTTAAAGTTGAAAATAGAAAAGAAGAAGCCAAAATGCCCGCAGTGTACTATGAAAGAAATACCTATTATGTAACACCTTGAAATTTTCTAACCATCAAAATAACGTCACTTTTGACATCATGATCTCTAAAAGTTGGAAGTATTCCACTTGCAAGCTGAGACATCACGAAGTGTGCGCTGTTCCAGGTAGTTGATAACTCGCAGTTTACAGCTCATGACCTTTAAATTTTAATAACAACGGAAAATTCCCGAAATAATTAAGCAGTAGAGATACTTTCCAATGTATATGATTAAGTTCAAACATCGCCATCTTCTCATCTCAACCCGTCCAGATGCGAAGTACATTGCGGCTATACATAGAAATAGTGGGCTTCATTAATTCAAATAGACAGTCCAAGGACACGTTAAAAATCATTCGGGTGAACATCAAGGTCAAATTCACGTACGTACTCTAATTCCAAGCGAACTAATGGCTCAATGTTGCCCAATTAGCATCAATCCATGCCAATCTAACTATTATTCATCAATTACCAGAGCGCAATGCATATTCAATGATCACAGTCGGAAGAAAATCACAATGCCTCTGAAAACGGTCTTATCTCCCGAATAAATCAGAACAATTACGCGTAATTACTTGAATTTTGTCAACTACAAGCTCAAGGATACAATTTGGGCCACAACACATCCACCAGAACAGACTACTGTCGGAGGAACTAATTTTATTCTACTCTACGTATACCAGGGGATGGGAAAAATATCTTTTACGTAAATTCAATGCCACCCTTTTCTCGACATAAAAATTAGTGTAATGCTCGAAAAAGGAATTCTACCATAATATTTCTCGGTAAATTCATACGGCACAGACTAGCATTGAACCATTTCGGCTTATTTCAAATTTCCAGGATATAATGGTCAAAATAATGTGGATATGAGCTAAATACCCTTTTTTATTATGAATAATGTAAACCTCCACCAAGTTAAGTCGGAGGTGATTACTTTAACTTTAAAGAGCCGTTTCTTTATTATACCCATATAAAATACTATTATGGAGACCAGAGCATATAGAAGACTCCGTTCTGAACTGGGCCCCTTTTTGCAGGTTATCGTCCCTTAGGAAATGGAATAAAACCAGCCCAAATGGCTAACTTTAATCAGCGGCCTCATTCTTCAATGGTGTCTGTCTTCTATTATATAAAATCTACGGAGTAAATAGCGCCGGGGGAGTACATCCTTAACTCTTGATCATTCCGGTTTTTTTAGTGCTCTCCGACAGAAAATATACACAAATGCCCATGTTTTTACGGATTTAGCCCAGGTAATTATAAATTTCACAAAGCTAGGAAGATAAATACTTAATGACTCATTTCATTACCGCTCATTACTGGACACAAATATCCTCCAATCAGTGGTCACCTACTAAAGCGATCATTTGTCTTATACTTGTTTGGTAGCCGCTTATAATGGGTTTCGCCGTTTCACGAGGCCTCCTCCGGACGTCCACACAAACGGCTGTAAATTCATAATGCTCAAACTCGCTATTCTGTACATCGGGTCAAATTCGCGGATACTAATTACTAGCCGAGGATTCGGAGCAGAAGCTGTTTAAGTTACCCAGGCGGTATTCTTAGTTTTCCGATCCCGCAGGTGAATTTATGCCTTCTCCCACCACAAATACTGACTACGGACGGCTTCTTCACTAAATCAGATGTATAAAATAGTCTGCACACAATAACATTACGGTTTTTTACTATCTCGATATACTAATCGGTGAAACAGAAAGATAAACAAAACGAAAAAAACCTAGCTCTTTTTTCTGTCACTCCACGCTATTTTATTTGCATACACAAATTGTGACTGAATATTTAATATCTTCACTTGAATTGCTTTTACAAAATAAACCACCGCCTTAGTGAATCATCAGGAAAATTGGCGGAAAGTTAACGTAAAAACGAATAATTACTCACAGCAGGACCCATTTCTATATCTTGATGGTGAATTTTTGCGGAAAAAAAATAAAAAAGAACTAAGTTCAATTTCATAAATCATCCTTTTTCATTCCTAGAAAGAGATAGAACGAAAACTTACGTCAATTAAATAGTAATGGTCACTATTTTCAGCATACAGCGGAGTAGTTGGTAAACGGGCACAAAAATAGCATATTCCAGCGAGCGAATCTCCCGAAAACGTACCTTTGAGTAGAGTTTGCACTTTTTGCACCGTAGAATAAAATTTGCATCAACCCAAATAATCCTCCTATTCTCAATTCTTTCCCGCAAAAAAAGCGTGTAAATAAAAATTTATGACTCTAATTAAGGAATATCATCATGCAGAAAACTGGATGCTTTAGCAACCAGTCGACAGTAATTTTTTTTCCTCGGACGAGCACTAACATCGCTTTTATTAGCCATAAGTTTCGCTTATATTTTTGATCGGACCACAACTGGTTCCATCGTAAATAAATGGAATCAAAAAACATGAAGAAAAAAAATGGCGACGCGACGGGGTCAAATTCTCGGCGAATCCGGTCGAATTAGTCGGGCAAAAAAAAATGTGCAAATCCACTGCCTCCTTTAGTTTCGCGAGCCATTCTCCCGCCGATCTTCCTGTTCGCATTCAAATTTCGGCCGGGCTTCAGGAGCCTAACACACTTCGCCCAACCCCGCTGCCTTGAAATATACCCACGAAATCCAAATAGCGGTCCGTTGTTAGCGATTACGTCGGCGGGGCTGCCGGAGGTGTAGGTGGGAGAGAGGCGGGAGGGGAGGCAGCCGGCACGCGGGGAAACGGTAGGCAACGGGGGCACATTTCTTAATGGCTTTGCTTATTATTATACTGTTGTTTTTTTTTATTTCGACCGGAGCACGCGATGGGCTGGAGACCGGGGCGAGGAACCGCGGATGACTTCCGGGTAGTCCCGGGAGGCGTCCAAAGCGGAGACGGATAGGTTGGTTGGGTCCCGTCTGGAGCGAAGAGATTCGCGTAGCGGGAGAAGATCAGATAACGAGGCAGCCTTCACGCAAACAAACGTATCGGATCTGGTGAAAAAGGTGGACGACTTGGATGCGGAAAATACCCAGGATGTACGGCATTCAGATAGATTAAGAGGACGTTACGTCCCCTTTCAACCAGTTTATTTTTTCGTGACGTTTGTGAATTTTTTACTTTTTTTATTTATTCCCATACCATCGGATACAGCACATTTAGGCCATTTTATATCGGGGTGTTCAGCAAATTTAACAATTACACGTGCAAGAATAACCATGCCCATGGATAGGGGCAACCTACCCAGGCGGGACTTGAGTCCGCGGCACTTGTTTGACAGACGAGGACTTAACCCCGCCGCCACCGAAGCCGGCGACGAAGAGGAAAGTTAAATGAATCAAGGGGAGCCTGCCAGAATGCTTATCAAGTACCCCATAGAAACCTACCTTAATTGAATAGAATACTTTGATAAATAAATTACTCTTTTTGTACGTACGCTGTCTTCTTGAAGTTTTGAGAAAATAGAGAATGGACCTCTTTGTACACTTTATTTCGACCTGAATCTCATATTCGAAAAAAAATTTTCTTGCTCTTTGATAAACTTTCAATATTTGAGTTAATTTTGACTATGGTCCTCCCAACGTGCCCTGAAAATTTCAAGGGGAAATAACAATAACAACATAAATCCCCTAAATAATCAAGCAGGAGAGATACTTTTGATACTTATATAATTATGCGATAACGTAGTTATCTTCTCATCTCAACCCGTCAACATCTTAAGCACCTTTTGGCTACGCATAGGAGTTGTTGGAATTATTATTTCACGGCATTCTGATGGATAAAGAGGACACAGCGCTGCTTCTCAAACAGTTTATTTTTTCGAGACGTTTGTTAATTGAAGAGGGAAGTAAAATGAAGGAAGGGGAGCAGCCAGAATTCTTCTCAGTAAGTACTTCATGGAAACCTACATTAATCGGTAGAATACTTTAATTATTAGATTACTGGTTAAATACTAATGGTATCATCTTGAAGTTTTCCTCCTTGAAGAAATGGACCTCTTTTATATCTGCCAAATCTCTAATTCTAAAAACTTTTCCCGCTCATTTCTTAACTTTCAATATTTGAGTTAATGTTGTTTAAGGTCCTCTCAATATACCCTGAAAATTTTGCAATAGGCAAAGTAATTTTTAACCAAAATATTCGTATGCAAGTTTTGAATAAACAAAAATAGGGTTTTAACTGTCTTTTTTTTCAAATCTTAATGAAAGAAAACTGAACTGCGAAAAGGCTGTAACTTTGGTGAGACGGTACAAAACTATCAAAGCCTTATGCAAAATCCACATTTACATGATCATTAGTTGTAAGTTGTTAAAGGCTGACGAAGTGTTAGCATATAATTCATAACGCAATAACATAGGCATTCGACACGCAGCATATTTTGTCCCTAGGGACCAGTTCCCAGCGTTGCATATAAAGCAGTAAGCATCGCTTCTTAAGGCATGATTACTTATTTTTGTTCCAAATTCCATGGATTTTTATTTCCTATGGGAATGATGATCAAAATCTTGCTCACAGCACTTAAACTACCTTCTGACCCAGCCTAATAAAAGCTTCAAATTTCGGTGTTGCGTGCATGGAAGTAGGATTGCCCAAATTATACGTTTTTACCTCTGAAAATATATAGTCTAGTTTGATTTTCATTCAAATAATCCAAGATATCATGGAAATCCATCACATCTAAGAATGTTTCAGCGGTGTTTGACTGAAGAAAGGACCGTTGTTAACTGTCGCTTTCATGTATATAAACTATTCGTAAACTAGAATTCCTATTACAAGATAGCATCGTAGTACTGTATTTCATGTTCACGCACAGTATAAAGGGAGAACTTAATTATGATGAAGTAAAATATTTTCTATCGCGAAAAGAACACGGGATAAATAACTAAAGAGAATGAAAATACCTTCCATGCGAAAGGGGTAACTGGAGTTCTCAGTATCCCAATCCCAGGAATGTAATACAAAGTAATAAGTACGCATATATGTAAGAAGGCCAATACTTATATGAATAGAATACCCTACTTTCAGTAACGAATTTGGAATTCCTTTCCGTGCTCAACTTTTATTCCAGCGTATTCAAAACACGCATTCTTATTATTATCTTGTTCCGAGAATGAAAGGAACAATGTTTGCTGTACTACGGAGTGTGCAGGTTTTTGCATCCGCATTGCTAAACAAGCTGAGGTCGCCTTTTTTCCTAAAAGCACGATTCTGTGGATACATTTCTCTCACAGTATTCAATTATGACTATTTTGAAACAGGCTGAATGGAATTCGATCTCTGCTTGGGCATGCCCTCAGACATTGATCACACGGCGTTGACTCGTACCAGTCCGTCCGACTCTCATTCGCAACTCGATGTTTGATTAGCGCAAGCGATGGCTTAGCACCGACAGCACAGATACACCAGCTTCAAGCTTCGAGCAGAACAAAATGATACAAAAAAGTAACGTAAAATGCCAGCTATATCGATCAGCTACCCGTCTAGGTTTGCCTCATTTGAAAGGAGTTAAGTCTTTGCTTGGGTCGGTGGGCTGTATCTCCCCTTAACCCATTATAACCCAGCGTTGCTTTTAAGTAACATCAAAAATGAATACATTTTCAGCTCTATTCAGGAAAAATTTAAACTGCCCTCTCTTTTGTGCTGTAAACTTTAATGGCAAAATATGCAGCTGCCATAGTAATTATGATTGAGTAGAAAATTTTCCCAATTTTAAAATGAGGTTTCTTAAAATTTTATTTCTTCCAGAGGAAGTTCTGGTTTAGATAGGGTTAATTCATCTCGCCATATTTCTTTATTTCACGAAAAGAGTCGAATACCGCCATTTCTCATCCAATACCAGCCTCTAAAAGTAGCAACATTGGCTATTGCAGGTTAGCTACTGTCAGTTAACTAGTGGAATGTGACATCAAAATTAACGCGCAATAACTAATTCCAATTAGAGAGAGATAAAATCAGTCCCACAATTGCGCAATAAACAAATTTAATAAAAGAAAAACTAGGAATGTAATGTAAATCATTATATACACGTAATCATGGTTTTCATTAAATATAGTAAACGAAAAAAGCAGAATGTAAGCATTAATCAATTCGCATATCATATAAGTAACACGATTTCTCGTTTTCTTTCCAAAATATCGATGCAGAAATGACAATGGATTTGCAAAAATCACATATTAAGGCTCATCTGTGCGGCTATCAGGGCACCTTTTTGGTTATCTGGATCAAGTTCCCGGTACATTTAACGATCTTTACGTATGGAGATAATTTAAATACTGTCTTGGTCTTGGACTAAAGTTGTACAGCTTCCAATTGAAAATAATAGCTTTAAATGAAAGCCTAGGCGCTTGCAATCGGCTTTACTAATCACTCGCTAGGTAGCCTAATAGCCCTCTTATTGGCCCATTGGTCATTTTATTTGTAGTTGTCCAAAATATCCTATAGATAGCAGTTTTCCGTTTTTATGCTGTGAGGGATTTGCGTGAAAATTTTAGTCTCCGGACTTAAACATCGGCGTGCCCTTCGGTTAAACTCTTATTAGCCGACAGAGCCCTACATGGGAGATCCCGATTGCCCAGAAACGCCGAAAATATCTCAGAGAAGCCACCACGCTGAGGACTTGCCCCGCGGGTCTCGACTCCGGTGCGTGTGAAGTGATTAACGTAACTGAGGCAGTGGGTCAGACGTCCCGCAATCGTTACGCCACAACAGCGAATTCGAAAAAAAACTAACGCGATGGGCGCCTGTGTTACTGAGCACGCACGAATATCGAATGCGAGAAAAATTCTTCGGAAAAAAAATATGCGTACGCATCGCGAGCGGCTGACAATGAGGCGGGGGCGGGCGGATATGTATTTATTTCTTCACGCACGTCGGTTGAAACCCGAGGACGCATGGAGTGCGACGGCCCTTCAAGTCTCCGCAATGAACGAGCCATTCTGCGTTCCCGCGCCTAATGCTTACGCCAACTCCCTCCCCACAAGCCACCGCCCACACCGCGCCGTGAGAACATTCCAGTCCAGTTTCGTTCGCTGATAATAAGAGGAACAAGGCGCTTGCTTTCGCAAGGACATCCTCTGAAATTTTTAGGAGGTCGGTGCGAGAAACGAAGAATACATATAAAATATTCTCCTCTAATCGCACACCGTTGACTGACGTCCGCGAAGGCGAAACGAGATTGGATTTTACTTTTTTAGGCGATTTCTTTGGTGAAAAATGTAAAAATAGCATTTCAGCAAGCTAACTTTTGGGATAAATATTCAAAATGATTTCCTTTAAACAGCCCACTCCAATTTCTTGCGCTGATAAAAAGAGGAGCAAGGCACTGGCTTCAGAAAGGACATCCTCTGAATTTTTTAGCAGGTCGGTGCGAGATAGGAAGCGTATACTTGTATCCCTCTCTAATTGCACCTCGTTGACTGGCGTCCTCGAAATCCGTACTGAAATTCACATATTTATTCCTCCATTAAGGATATAATCGTAATACTAAGTTATTCATGGGCAACAAGGCTTGATTTTACATGTTTAGGTGATTTATTTGGGCGAAAATATAAAAAAGTATTTCAATAAGTTAAAATTTGAGGACTATATTTCCAAGCAGCTTCAAAAGTAGTAAGGTGATGTGAGCACGACTAATTTTTATCAATATTCATATAGTATAATGAGCTTTACGATTTTGTTTGTTCTCAAGAGCATTACGATTCTCGTTTAATTCAACTAATTTCCCATGCTATCTTTGAATATTATCAGCTCAAGAGCTTATGCAAACATTTTGATTTCCGAAATAAAATTTCAGTAAGTGTAGCTGGAAAGCCAAATATTTTGTTCACAAGATGCCATAATAGAAGAGTGTAATTAGAAATTATCATCAAAGTGATAGCTACGTTATATCTCTTTGTAATTTTATTGAGAATATAATCATACGGACTGAACTAGATTATTGACGTCGGAACTGTTGACTGAAGAGAGACCAGCCGGGACATGGCGATGGTAGACTAATGAGGTGATAAAAAAGTTAACGCCACGCTAGGGCATTGTTTCCTAGATTTACCGTTGCTTCCGTCACCTAAATAAGGGCAGCTGGTTCCGGCATCACTCCATTGAAGGTTAAGTTTTACAATCCAACGACTATATTCAATTAAGTAATATCAAATACTGGGATATTTGGATTCCGAATATGCAAAATATCACCCATGAAGGTCTTTCCAGGTTTTTCCTCAAATTAAGCATTTCTGTTAACCTTCCCACAGGCAAAGGAATTGCCTTGGAAATCGTTTTGGAAGAAATAAAAATAAAATTTAACTTTCTCGTTCAAAATTATGCCACTTGTAACCCTACTGAAGGGAATGATTTTGATAAATTTGCATTCATAATCCTTCATCAGTGCCATTCCAAATAAATGTAACTCGTATATTCATTCCTTTGTTAAGAATAAAAACTTACCAAATTACGAATGAGAAAAAAGGTTGGATTTCACCGTAAAGGCGATTTTTTTGGTGATACCTGTAAAAATAGTGCTCAAATGAGCTCAATTTTGAGATATGGATTTTTAAAAATAATTCTTTAATAATCTCGCACGCTAAAAACTCGGAACGATAGCTTTCCTCTAACAGTAGCTGATGCCGCGATTTCACTACACCACTATTTTTTTAACTAAAGATCTCGCACTAACCGCGTTTTCACGTTTCATTTCTCTCCTCGGTAGATTTTTAACGCACGAGATAAGAGGGAAAGAAAGTGTATTCTTGATTTCTTGGTGAATGATGCTCTTTAGCGAAGAAGAGGAGAATCAACGCATTGCATGACTTAAGTCTCACACAACAGCGATGGCGATAGATGCTAAAGGTTGCCTCAGAAGATACCCCTCCAATTGTCCAGTTGCCGTAACGCACTCCACATAGTTCCCATGCGAACGAAAATAATTATGCCGGAGAAAATTAGGAACTCGACTGCTCCACAGCGAGCTTAGATAAGCCAAGGCGATGTAAATATTAGTTGCCCAACAATCCCATGGACAGCGGCCCAAGGAGAGCGAGCCATTCTTCTCGATGGACTCCAGTAATTTCCTAACAACTGAATTTTACGACTTCGGCGTTCCCAAGCGGAACATTCATGTCACTCATCAAAATTTGGTAGTAGGATAATGCCAGATGTACCAAGTTATTCATTGTTTTTAGAGTATTGGAATTAATACGTAGACATTCGCAGTGCATATCTGTAGGGACTCAGAATAATATGTGAATACTATGTGGAATTGGCGAAAGCATGGAAGTCAAAGATCCCTCCAAGGTGTTTACGAGACACGATCTTAAGCTTACCCCGTCCTGCTGAATCCCCCAGATATGGCACCACTTTCCAAATGAATTTTTTTCTGGCTATGAAAATATAAGAAGGAATACTCACACAGCGATCATAGAAACAACATTAGAGATGACTAAAACCTATATACAACTTAGGCATTCCAATTTAAAGATATTTGCCCAAGTTTCCACTAAGGAACTTGAGTGGTCGCTGTAATGTGTCAGTTCAGGCTCAAATATGAATGACTTGCTTCCAATGACCATTATTTAATCTGGTAACTTATGTATAATGACTACCAACATTCTAGACCATACCAGGACTAATATATTAATTTGAGTGCTAATGAAATACCTTCGCATATTCGAAAAACAGTGAATAAATAATTAAGTACCTGAGAAGTATTGTAAACCATAGCATTGGTGTAGCTAAAAAAAGTTTAGTAGAAAGTTTCCTCAGAAAATATGCGGCTGAAATCACCAACTTCCGGGAGTTATTTCAAAGTAAATGCCCTATTTTGGGTTTGGAAACTATTTATATGTAATAATTCGAAAAGAGACCAAAAACTATTTAAAAAATAAAATTTATAGAGAATTTTTATGCGAGAGAAAATTCCATCGCCAAATCTATTTCCTAACTCCTAAATGACCCGAAGCTATTTTTATTAATTAGTCTCCTACGATTTAAAACAGACTATTATTTCCCAATCCATTATTTGAAGGTTATTTGTGATATTGCTCTTGGGTTCACCATTTACTATCACTCTACTTCAAAGAAAAAATCTCGAAGAGCATTTAAATGTAGCAAAATTAAAACGATTCTACAACACCAAAATTCCAGGTTCACCAAAAATCGTAGAATCATTCTTAATAATAATTGAGGGCATACTCGACCGAAGGAGAACCACTTTTGAATTCTTAGCATAATCGTTAATGAGATTTCGGTGAGTTGAGCCACCCAGAAAATCGCTTTATGGAAAAAAGCAGAACTCTGGCCCAGTTTTGGCACGATTAGCACATTTGCAATTATCTGAGAACGAGAGTGTGCAAGAGACCCACTTTATTCAAAATTAGTCAGAATTTACATTTTTTATTACTCCTAAAAGGGGCCTTTAACGAACCTATAACAAGCTTCCTCATTTGCAATACAAATGAAGGGTGTATTAGTCGTCATTTATTCCTAATTTTCTTAGAAGATTCTTAGAAACGCTCTATATATAAAATGCTAGACGAGACTGATAGTGAATTCCCATTCAAATAACCGATATCGCTTCGCACCACTTGTTGAGGTACGCATAGCATCCGGATTTTAACTAGAGAAATTACTATTCACCGCCTAGCACCGAAACCGAATGGTCACCACGTCCTCTGATGGTCAATTAAAGATGGTCTTTGTCTTGTAGAGCCTCAAAAAATGTCCTTACAAATTTATGACGCCAAGTCCAATGAATTAATATGCCATTCATTAATTGAGACTCTTCGAGGCTTTGACGCACGCTAACCAAAACGTCGATGATCTTCTCTTTCGCCTCTCTATCGAATAGCACACCTGAAAAGGAAAACAAACGCCTCAAGGGCGGATACACGACTACTACAATAGAGTATTGTCCTGAAATTTTTGTCCAATAAAACGTTTTAAGCAAATGTTGACAATCAACGAGCATTTAAATATGCTTACAAATTAAGCCGCCACTAATGTCGCTGACAGGGAGAAGGGTCGAATTTCATGGAGATATTAAATGCAATTTGGGCCGTAAACCGAAATTTATACTCTTGATGATGTAATACATCAAGCTCTCCGCTTTTCAGTGCGATACCTCACGTTCAAGGGGACTGCATAGAGGAGGCCTAATTCCACCCAATAGAAGGCTGATTTCTGTTCCCACTTCCGTCGCAATTTAATCGGATCTCAAAAATGTCCGCAGCGTGGTGATGAGTGCAATGTGATCAACTTTTTTTTCCAATATTTAGCATTGCTATGTTTGTAATTAAGAGGAATAGCATTGAAGAGTTATGAATTTGATAAACAATATCGTCATGAATGTTATTTTGGGTTGAAACCCCGAATTATACCTTATTTCTCCAGGATACTCAGATTAATTTTTCCGTCGGCGACGAGAGTGGCGATTTCTGTAAACCCATTAAAATGCGCGGTGTTTGACAAAACATTTAGAGGTAGACTTGAGGATCCTCTTCCGTAATGCCCCGTTCGGATTACGATTGTCCGAGCGATAGTCCTAACGATATTTGGCAGGACTAGCTGTGTGAATGCATGTCCGGACAATAGTTTATGTAGTTCCTAACGTTGCCACTTTACAATGGTTAGGCGCTGGGAGACCGGAAGAGGAAGCGACAAAAGAAAGACGAAAAGATCAATAAGCTCCCTTTGTTCTATTTTTTACCATAGATTTGTCCAAGCAAGGAAGAATATGGGCGGGAGAAAAATTATTCGTTAAATACACGTTGAACACGGTAATATCTTGACCCTGAATACCCCGAAAGCTTTGATAGCCGTCTTCTCGTTCACTTTAGATGTAGGCGCTAGTGAGCAGCACAAGTTTTAACCATCGTTGAGTGAATGCACGATAGTTCCAACGATTGCTAGAACAATCATAATCTAGGAGAGGCATAATATTTGTGCTCACGATTGTGAATATACAACAATTGACCTAGATAAAAAATAGTTCGCTCTCGAAACATCTCCGCGCGGCAGCCATTTTGAAAACTGATTGAGATGCGCCCAAAGTAGCGAAATAAACAAGCTTCAACGGTCCGGGCTCCTCGACGATGACGATGTAGTCCCCTTGGGCGGGTAATACGAGGAAAATGGACGGGTGGAGCACAGTTTGAGAGCTGCAAAAACGTTTTTATGCATCACGTACCACACAGATGTCCTCGACTGCAGTCATTCAAATGGTGACAAAAGAAAATCGCACTCCGCACGCACGGCTCCCCCATTCCCTTAAAGAGTCGAATGACGATCGCGGGTCGGACGCAAGGACGACACATCGGCCAGCGGGGAGAGGGGAGGGGAAGGAGGAAATAAATACGCGGCTTCTTCCTTATCAACTCCCTCCTCAGCGATGCATTCCGCGACCACTGCCAATTTCGGGACAATAGGTGCTAAAGACTACGACGACGGAATGGCGACACCGCGGAGCACGAGTTGGATATGCGCTATGAATAATTTAACAGCTTATCCGACTCAATAGGTCCGAGCGAATCATCTCATTGTCTTACTCTTATACGAGTGCACATCGACGGCTGAGTTTTTTATTGCAGAGGATAGGGCAGCATGCCACTTGGTGATTGCTTGATATATCTCTTATGATTCACTCTTTGAGGTTCTTACGAAATTTATCATCAATACGTAATGTAAAAAATAACGTGGACGATTAGGTGTTTTAATTCGATGCTTGAAAGGTTTTAGCTTCAAGAAAGTTTGCTAATTACATATGCGGCGGAAATCAACACCTTACTGGAGCATTTTTAAAGTTGAGGCCCTATTTTGGCATTAGGAACCATTTATGAGTAATTATTCGGAAAAAAGAACAACAAGATTCAAACAAATATTAGAACATTCACATTTGTGAAAACGTTTATGTGAGAGAAAATTCTAAGGCTGAATCGATTTCCAAACTCCTCAATCAATTCAAGTGATTTCTATCACGTAGTTTCTTACTATCCCTTTAAAAAAAAGGTAGTACTTCCCAATGAGGCGTTAAATTCCCAAGTCCCAATTTGAATTTTGACGACGGTAAATTCGTCTATTATTTGAAGGTAGGTAAAGCTTTATTCATTACAAACAAAAATACCTCATACTCATTTCCTATTTTTGCTCAAGAATTTTTTTTAATCGTTACACGAAAAAAAAATTATGCAAATCATTGCGGTCTCATTTCCAGAGATCCAAAATATTCGTCTTCATCTAGATTCAAACTCTCACAGTTCGCCATACTCAAGTCTTGCGAGCGCAATAATCTGGGCGTTCCTGAGAAGAGTGATGGAGAAATTTTCCGAAACAATTTTAGAGTTTTTTAATTAACCCAATACCCTGCGCAAGACACCGCGATGACGAACAGATCCGCATGAACGTGGTATAAACTGAGAGTGGCGGAGCGGAGAATGCTCCCATACATTGCCCACGAAGGTGTTTGTTCACGAGGCAGCATTGCCACCACTTCGAGAGCTTTTCATTGAGAAAGTTTGCGCCGGCATTCTTTTCATTTAGACAATATATGATTTACTCGACCGTGATTGAATTCTCCATAGTCACTGTGCCGGCCTATTGTATCCGAATATTGCACGCTAAATAGTGTCCCCATTGTGATCGTAACTCTAGTATTTGGTGAGGACAAATGGTTGTTATAAGAATGGCGACTCCATTCGCATGAATTCCGGGCATGCAAAAAAACACTACACTTTCAACATGCCAAACGTTTACGCTAAAGAAAAATAGTTTTCAAAGAATTTCAATGAAATTTTAAATTTTTTCCTATCCATACCAAGGATGGCATTCGCCACTAAAAGATCATTTGGTTTATCTGGGATTCGAACCTGGATCTCCCGATAGCCGTTCAGAAATGCTGCCAGTTACAAAACCAAGCCATCTTCTTCCAAGGATAGGATACCTGACTGGAAATCGGGAGATCCGGGTTCGAATCCCGGATAATCTAAATAATTTTTTCATGGCTAATGTCAGCCTTGGTGTATATAAATTTGCACCCGAGCGCGATACTGCGAACAAAGTCACTTGCTCGATCCAGTTCTTAGGAATTTTTTCTATTTCTAAACAGGGACTTACGGGTTTCCAGGCAAATACTCTAGCACTTCCGGCCTTGCTGCCGCATCTTTCCACCAAGAAGATAGTATTTATCGTCCAGGTTATCCAACAGTCTTCCTTATATCCATTTGGTAGGGATTCAACCTCAAAATTTTCACCCACCTAATGAAAAAAAGAGTAGGAAAAAAGATCAGAATTTTTTTTTATTCCAACATGATATAATTGGCATCAATATCAACCTTTATTTTATGCCATTTAAAGATGAACATAAAAATTCACAGAAAAATCAATTAAAAACAGCTAATACATTATGAAAAGAGATCAGAATTTTTTAAAATTCCAAAATGATATAATTGGCATCAATATCAATATTTATTTTATGCCATTTAAAGATGAACATAAAAATTCACAGAAAAATCAATTAAAAACAGCTAATACATTATGCCTGTTATTCATTAAAAGAAAATTAGCAAAACGTTTATAATTATCATATCTGATATGCGAAAATACACCTACCTATGCGTTAACTTAAACCATAACTGGCGGTTCACAGAGAATCATATGATTGAACTCAAAGAGCTCATATTAGCGACATAATTCCCTTTGGAATTGATCCAATTATAAGATCCAAAAAGGACTCATTAACCCATTACTTAACAATTTATGGAACCAGCGCTCAGGGAAGACGAACAGGATGAGTGGACACAGAGCAATTAATACCAAATTAAGTAAAGGCGGAAGACGACGATTTTGATGCAAGTGAAAGGAGAATGGCCTCAAGCACAGGTCTACTGGATTTAATTATCATTAAGTCTCGTTTTTTTTAAGGTAGCCATACTTTATTTTGTCATTTTTCAACAGTGAGGACACATCTCATTTCTTAAAATAATAGCCCCTTAATTTCATGCGATCAAGGCTGATAAAAATCGTTAAATGGATCACTGAAGATTATTATACGACTTCAGGTATCTGTATGCAAGAGGGTTGAACGTAGAGATGGTAGAAAGGAAATGCTATGGCCTACTGCCAATAGGTTTTCATGTGATGCAAGGTGAAATTCCTCTTTAAAACATTTTTTCCGTCGGCTCCAAACTTAAATATACTATAAGTAATCTAGGCATGTTTTATAATAGAAAAAAAATCGGGAATGCGTGCTGTGAAGACCAAATTTGCTCACATTAAAATTTTAAAAAAATTGGACTTTTACTAATACAGGGAAGCTAATACTAGATAACGAATGAGATCAAATTAAAATGGGAAATTTGAGCTCCCTATAAACTTATATAGTTCGTCAACATTAGTTCAATGAGCGAGAAAGTCCCAAAAACAGTGCTATATAAGGCAACTTAACTAATATACCACTAAAGTAATACTACATGATATATGATTTCGTGATTTATTGATTGATTCATTATTATTTGAAATATATAAATAATTAAATAAAATGCGAGTGTGGAAATAAATAAATATACTTAGTCTAAGCATTGCATGACAATGTTTCTTTGAACGCAGGCACGCGCACAGTCAAATTCCAGGAGAGCTAACTGATTTTTTCAGCAAATGTCCCCCTAAGGCGCTGAAATATCGTCAATAAATCTGGCCAACGTGAATAATTATGCATAACCATAAACATACGAGTAAACCACCAACCTATAAATAATTAATTCCAGCATTTTTTTCCATACTAAATATTTTTAAAAGTATCACTTTTGCTCTTCCTACACAAACATTTCATCACCAAAATTGGTTATCACGCAGAGAACGTGAAAGGCATGTCCACCGACCATACACATGAAGAAGAAAGCTTTCCTCCGGTTTGGGAAGACCAAGCCTTTTCCTGAATCTCCAAAAGGAACGAGGGAAAGGTCAATAACATTCACGGCAAAGTGAACCAACAGCGGCGCGTAACGTCACGGAGGCTTTAGGAGTTTCGTCCGTCGGAAGATAAGTCCGCGTCGGTCGGGATATGCGGCGATAGTGGTCGTTAAGGGAGCTCAAAGAAGAGTGCTCACTGCTCGGGTCATTCCCTCCACGAGGAGTAAGAAAATAATGGTCTTCTTTAATGGATGAGGAAGAGTTGAGAGAAAACTGACGGGGAAATAAATCTCCGTCGAAATAAAGACCCTCACGATTAAATGATAATATGCACCTCATACTACATGAGGATTCCAGCGTTGGCATTTCGAAAAAGATTTTGATGTGAAAAAGACGGTACCACCAATTTAGACGTACACAACGGTGCTTATCTTAATTCAAAATTGAAAAATAAATGGAATTTCATGAAGATATTAAAGGAAAATGTTTCATTACAAATTTTAATTTACCTCATACGGAAGAGATGAAAAGAGATGAAACATTAAGATAATAAGAAGACCTCTGAAATGATAAACTACGTAGAAGCATAAAAGACAACAGTGTGTGTCTCAGAGGCAAGTGTCTAACCCAAAAAGTAACTGTAAATTTAGTATATTCTGCTCTTTAGGATGGGTGTTTACAGATGGGTTAGCAAGGGAAGACCTCCTTGAATTCCTACGCATTTTCAGTGGCCCACGTTCATAGTAACTGCTAAATATCACCGTGAGATGGATTTGATAAATTAATGATCGGAAGTCACGGTCGCAGTCTCAAAAACCAGAGGGTGAAACCAGAGCTATGTGAAGTGAGTATTTCTGGTGACAATAGAAATTTGCTTTGCCTAAGCCAATTTCCTACAAACGAGGAAACAATACGACTTTTTTACGCCAATTTCAATTGATATGAGAGTGAAAAATTAAAAATTTATGACCTACGAATTCGGCAAAAACTTTTAGTTGATTAATCTTGTTCCATAAGTATAAAATAGTATCTCAAATTGCAGCACTATTGCATATTGGATGGAGTCATCTTATAATCACTACTTTGATTGCTATGAGCGTCAATCTCACGCTGATCACATATCACGGGTTTGAAAAAACGCAATCGATAGTTGCTAAGCCGTGCCAACACTGCATTTAATAATTGGGAGGAAGAGAGCGGACATTATCGCTACGGAATTCTTAAAATTGTTATGATTAACACAGAGAATACAATTTTTTCTGGCTTAATATCTTGGAATTCTAACACATTAAGCAGCTTTCAACAAACATAAATACGATATTAGCTTATGACATATTTAGTAGTTGCATATAAACTTTGATTTGCAAACAGAAAGAATAGTCATAAACAAATTTCTGATTCATTATTAGCTCTCAATGTACATATAACAATGCACATATATCAAGCAAGGCAACGAATATTATTCGGGATAGCACATGGATCTTAAGAATATCACTTCCTATAATTTCGGACCACTTCTCCCCGCATCACAAAATTCGAAAGGAAAAGCGAGGATAAAAATTCTGCAGCCATACGGAAATGACATTATGTATACAGACAAGTTTTTTTTTGTTCACGGTCCATCCTCGTCAAATTGATTCGAGGAACTTCGCGGTTAGCACCAAAAACGAAGCAATAATAGTCATAAGGCCTCGGAATGGATGATTCTCATTTCCGTGACTCCTTATTTTTTTCACTTTCAACTCATAAAGAGGAAGTCGTGCAAAAAAGGTAGGAAAGCGACTGATAGAACGTAACTAACTGCCAACGTCCGCGGTGGAAATCTACAGGTTTTTAAACCTATGGTTCTCTGTCATGGATACACCTTGAGAGCCGCTACCGTTCAGAAACCGTGACAGACATCAAAGTAGCGCTAAATGGATGAGATAATTAACAAAAGTAAGACATATTTTATAATGAGTGCAAGGCATTGACATTCCTCTTTTACAATTCAAGATTTTTCCACGATGAAGCTATAAACTTCCCGAAATGTATGTAAAAGCATTTTCGGGATAATGGCATCATTCATTAAGGTTGAATCACCAATTATTCCACTTTTGCCATTAAAAATTAACTTCCGTCCCATAAAAAATTAAAAATAGCTACTCGATTTCGATTTTTACTGAAATTAAAGAATACTGGCGAATTGAGAAGAAAATGTGAATGCTAACCACACGAATTAACTTAGGAAAAAAACTACTCTAAGTAAGATTTCCTTCCCCTAATGTTTATAAAAATATATCCAGTAGCAAATCGTAAGATACCGTAAAAAAGTGAATCGTAGGTTTTGTTGTAATTAATAATCTCTTGAAATTATATTTACTTTGAAAACCAATATAGAAACTCTTGAGTCCATCGCAAATTATCCGTTATACAAGCGAAAAATTAACGCCGCAATTTTTTTCCGCCGCCGCCGGTTCTCAGCAAACTAAGCAGCAAATACTACTAAAAGCATAATAAAATGATAGGCAATCACCGTCCAAGTACCTAGTTGGTCCTTACAATGACAATCTACTTTCAACGATAAAACGATGGAATTTTTTGCCTACTGGCGACGGCGAACTAGAGTCGCTCCAAATAAAATTAATTAAAAATCGCTCGATGAACAATTTCATTATACAATTACATGGAAAATACTGCTTGATTGAAAGCACATGCTAGATTTTCACACATGAGTTGTCATCAAAGTCGTTCCGGAAAATGACAATAATTGTAAGTAAAAATTTACTTGACGATTTCTGCATGTGATAATGATGACATTTTTACAATAACAGTCCGACTCGCCTTAAATTATCAATATATTTTTTATATTATTCATAATATTTCAAAAGATAAATTTATTTTAAAAAACTAGAAGTTTCATTAATGATTCCCGGTAAAGATCTTGACAAGTTTCATTACAGGTTTATGCATTGATTGCACTTATTTATTGCATAATTAATAGATTTATTTCCGTGCTATATAAAGATTGTATCTTAGGATACGGTGCTTTTGCGCGGCTAGGATGAAATAAAAAAATAAGCTTGACATTTATTGGTATTTTCATTGATTAAATTTGTTAGTTCATGAATAGATCCATTTCCTAGCCAGATTTATTCTTTAGCAAATAATGAGGACAAAAATCTAATGGATATTTTTTTTATAAAGATGGTTCTTTCATTCGTTTTTATGCATCAATTTCTTTACCCCGATTTCGAAATAACTGAAAAATCGACACGACTTTCTTGAGCTCCACGGATCTGATACTGATAAGTTGGATTTATTTTATCTTATACGTATCAAAAAGCTCAACAATACGTGACCGGGGAAAGCTGTGAAGAGGTGTGGCTAAAACTTTGCACGATTTCCAAACCTCAATTTTGTTCCTTTGGGTTAATGTCGACGATAAGGACAGCTAGAAAAATGATTAATCAGGTATCAAATGTTGTATAAGCATTAAAGGCTATCGAAAAAGTCCTTGAGCACAGGTTTTTGCGATATAGTTTAAAATCCTAAATTACTGACACCATTTATTTTGAGATCCCATCTAAAAATAACTGTAAAGGTTATTTTTTAAGACCATTAACTAAAAAATATCAAAGTGCTTAATAATAAATAATGATAGGAACAAAAGAGCATGGACCAGGAGGACATTAAGGAAGCAAAAGACATTCTAGGAGAATTTCCAAGCAAAGAAATTAGGTATTATGATGACTCTGCCATGCCGCGTAGATTGTTTCACTCTCGGGAAAAATAAAAAGAGCGCTTAGGAAGGCCAGAATCTAAACACAGCAGCGGAATAAAGCATTTAAAATGTTCCCACACTTTCTCATCGCACCACGTTTTGTGGACCGGAAAAGAAAATAACCGTAGGCCTTCCCGCGGATTGTGAGGGCTTAGAAAGGCTTAAAGTTTTCTATGAAAGAATGAACGTGTTCATCATCCTCTGACATCTTACGAATCCCTATGAATTCGTAGGTAATTCCATAGAAGCTTTGATAATGATATTTATTACAGGTAGAGATTTATAAAAAACTGCACTGCGTCAGTTCGTAACTCACGTGATACTAATATGAGGCATATTGGGGTTAGCTGAGATGTACATGTATTGAACTCGATAAGCCTTAGCGAATTTGAGGGAATCGAGAACCTATTCTTTATTATCTATTCGTAGTATCATAATTATGTTTTTACTCTCTCATAATTATGTATCGCTTCTTTTGAAATCGGTATCCTGATAAGTTAGCCTTACAACCATACGGTAAGCATTTATCAAGGAAATACTAGTTTTCGTTTCCTTAGGGAATTTTGCTCCTAAGGAAAATACAAGTTAAAAGCCAATGACACTGACCTGTAAGAGGAAAATGGTGCCTGCTTTCACTACTTCCACTTTGAAGTGGTTGACAATTTTAAATTACGCTACATATTTGCAGAGTAATACACCGTTATTTACCACAAATATTCACGAGGTACCCAGTTGGTTTTAAGTAATTCCCAGGCTGGGTAAGGTGGAAGGAGTACGGGATTATGCAATTTGCTACTTTTACATTTCAATCTTGGACGCATATCCAGTAGTCAAATAAGGGTCATCTCTATCCTTACTCTGATTGCAGAAACAATGTATGCAGTGAAACTGGTACTAAGGTGACACTAAACGTGTTGAAGGAAAATGGTGCCTTAGGCAGGTGACCATTGAAATGAGGAGAGAGATGTACGGTTTTCAAGAATGAGAGATAAAAAAGAACCATTAATTAATTTTTTACCATATATCGGCTTACTTGTATAGCTATTCATGAGTTTATTCGTATATTCCATTGTCAGCGGCATAAATGAAGCAATACATTGCGGGCCGCAGGGGCCGCAGTGATGTTATTAACTCAAGCTCTTTAGAATGCTCTCAAAAAACTCTGGAGAACGCAGAGTATACCGAATAGAAGAGAGCAATTCCCATACGATATAAAATTTCAACATCCCTGAATATAAAATTCAAAGCTTTTACCCCAGTATTATCTAAGGTGATACATGTTTATGTTTGAGAAAAAATGTTGATAGCCCATTGCAAGTACTTTGAAAATTTTAAGACGAGAGCGTAAGTTTTAAGCAGTAATGCGTCACATAAAGTGACAAAAATCGACCTTTTTAGGAGGAAGTGACGAGTTCCTTTAACCCTTCCGTGACTGAGCCTAGAAAACTTACGCGAACGACTGCGTGGGTTATCTCAGGTACCCCATTTATAATTCATAAATTTCGTGTTGTATTTAGTCTTCCCTGTAATACCATGGCTCTTGTTTTAATGATATCATATCTTGCTTTGTATAATTTACAAATACATTGTAGGCAACATTTAAGTTTTCACATCGATTTTGTGCGAAATGGCTGGAATCTTTCATATTTTGCTGTTGTAACCTTACATTGAAAAATATGGTATGAAAAAAAGTACAGAAGGTGCCATTATGTAGAATAGTGGCGTTATTGAAGTTAATATATAATAAAATTAATTGCAATCCACTTCAATCCCTGAACTCATATAACAAAAAAGGTTTTTTCTTCTCGCCAGCAGCTGTGCGGGGTAACTCAGATACCCCACCAATAAAAATTGGAGATTTCAAAAACAATTTAAGTGTAAAAAAATCATTCGAGGCCTAAATAATGACAAAGTGGTTGAGCTCAAATAAAAAATATCAAAGGGACAATAAAAAAATATACAGCACTAACATAATTTGGGGTAACTGAGTTACCCCGAACAGTCACGGAAGGGTTTAGGATTGGCCCCCTGGACGAAAAGATATCGCCGCTGGCCGTTGACGGTGATGGCCGGTAAAAATAGGAGGAATATACATTGGTATTACTAGAAATATAAAGATGAGTTAAGGTTCCAGAGAGAAGTAGCCGCTCATCGAGGTGGTCGCTGAATTGAGGCGGTCGGTTAGGCAGGTTTCGCTGTATCTCCAGAACGTGCCCGGGCATATACCAACCGCATTTTGTTTTCTTGTGCAAGCCATAGAAGAGAGACGCAAGGAAGATGAATTCTGCCCCATTTCCAGCCATCGGGCTGGAGGCGCGACCGGCCTAATGCCAGATCTCCCGCACCGCAATGCCGCGCTGGGTTTAGGGTGCCCCACTCACGCGCATTCATTTACTAATATGCAGCTAAACGGTCCTAAATAGACCTAAAAGAACGAAATTTTCGCCCTGAACAACCGAGGGTCGAAAAAAATAATTTTTTGCGTGCATATAATTGCTCCGTGTTTCTGAAAGCCAGTTAATTATTAAGTGTGTTAGTTTTCTATGCATGTATAATAACTTCATTCTTAAAATATATGTATAGTAACAGTATTCTGTACTGTATTGTCATGTATATATAATTATTGTATTAATTTGTTTGCATAGTAACTGTATTCTTAAAATTGAATGCACAAACGATAAAAAAATAAAAATAATCACCGCATTAATTAGAGAAAATTTGTATCACCTGTTGAAAGCACCAGTTTTGTTAGAACAACGTATGGTGGTAACTCCAAAACAGGTTCATATGGAGTCAAGGACGTACCCAGGGTCAAAACTAGAGGGAGGCAAGCCGTGGTCCTTCAAGTTGTAACACAGAGAAGGTTAAAGAAACCAAAATTTCAAGAAAATTATAATAGCGCTTTATAAGCATTTGAATTTTTTTTCTCGAAAAAATATTTTTATTTTCATTACGTGTTTTATATTAATATCAATGTTCTTGGATATAAAGACAATTTGCTCAAAACTTTCGTTTTGATCTTAATTTACTTTTCCTTCTAAAAGGGGAAGTTACCCCCTGCTCACCCCAACTGGGTACGCCCATGTATGGAGTGCCGGTATGCACCACTGCTTTTGTTAATGGTACACTTATTTTGTAAGAGTTGAATAAAGTTAAACTATAACGTTAGCATTTTTAGATTTTCAACCCCTTTCCTTATAAGAGGCTACGGCTCTATTATTTACCTTTCACCTATATGTCTCAAATTTCTTGGTCCTAATTTAGCTCTACCTCCAAAATATATTTTGAATGGGAAAGATTTTTCTGAAAAAATCAATTTTTCCAATCCGCCTCTCGCAACCTACCTCCCGATCTCGAAAACGCGATGCTGATCTCCCGGGGACTGGTACACGCATCTCTGCCGGGCCGCTCCCTCGGAGGTGGGTGCCGTGGGGCGGGTCCCCTCTACCTTTGGGAGCACCACTTTCACCCAGCGAACATCTCGGGCGGTGGTGAAGGGAAGAGGCGAGGGAGGGGGGGGAGGGAAGATTAGCGGAAGCCGGAGCGGAGGCGAATAAGGACTTTCTTCGCCTCCGGAGAACGCATTATATGGGAAGCAAAGCGGAATCCTCGTGAGCCTTCTATCATTCGCGGGGTACCCGATGAACGTAACTCGCAGAAATGAAAACGACCGGTTTGTCGGCTCGGGTCAAAAGCATTCTCCCGCCCGGTCGACAGATCTAATTTCTCTCCCCTCGTCGATATAGGATAATAAAATGCACATCGGACGAGAGGTTGCGTGCTTCGACGCATAAGATCGCGAGGAATTGGTTTTGATAACCGTGGACCGGCTGGTGATGGAGAAAGGTTTCAGTAGGGTAACGACGAAACTTACGCAAGGCCCTCGCCCCAGGCCTGACTTCTGTTATACACCGCTGTTTACTCAAAGATATCCACATATTTTTGACGCTGTTCCATTGACGATACCGACGAATATGAAAGGACTTTTTAAGTACCTGTCATAAACTTTAGGCAGTCAATTGAAGCCAAGAATTGAAAAACGGCGCCAGTCCACATGGCCGTAATTTTGGATGAACACAATCAGTAGTAGCCCAAAAGGTATTCAAATGCTCTTATTTAGTAAAGGATTTCCTTAAATATTTTTCTGTAAATTAATATCATCTATAGTAAAATATCTATTTAAGGAAAATTCCAGGCGATAAACTTGGTATCTTTAAAGATACACAGAAAAAAAACGTCTCAAAGCTTAACTAGGACTAGTGTTGTTTTGGAATTAATGGCTTCTATTTGTATGGTGCTCACATAGTAAACGAGTCATACCTTTCAAAATGATTATTCTAGTCAAACCATTTGGAAACATCTGATGTAATTTACCACCTAAACTGAAATGAGTCAATTATAAAGGATGAAAAATGTGTAAATTCAGGTGAAACAACAAACAATTGATTATAGTTTTCGCTCAGACTTCGGAAAGGAAACAGAAGTGGTAGATAGTTAAACAGACGTGGCATGAGCTCATGTTATAACTGGCCTTATGAAACACCAGACGAATACTTGGTCACCACCACAGAAGTGCAATCTTACAGTGGTATTGCCAGGTGCTCCTGGAAAGTAATGGGACATGAAGTATGAGGTGACCTTGGACAATACCCGCAAGTTCGCACGCATGATAATGTCTCAAGTTGATTTAAAAAGGGCTAGAATGTGCAATCGTTTGCACCTCTAAGCGGAGAACAATATAATGAGTCGATTTACAAATGAAGAATATCGAATATTCCAATACCGTCGGCAGGAAGGACAAATCCCATAGGATTGCGCGCAAAGCGATACAAGAGTTAATATTTGCCAAGTCTTTCGCGCCGGTCGGCCGGGAAGCGCTTGCATTCACCTCACGCAACTTCCGTCTTCCTACGCATTGACTTTTGCCACCGGAGGATTTTTTTCACTTTTCATTTCATCCTGAGTGGTGGCTCGCCTAGCGAAGTCACCTGGAAGACGGAGTGAAAGCCAGCGTGTGAGAAAGCGAATAGCGTCCTTTAATGTCTTCATCCAGTCTCCCATAATTTCATCTGTTTCCAACTCGCTCCACACCCCCTTATAGACACTTGCGCGCGGCGTGACACCTGGGCAAATTCACATCTGAGGAAAATTCAGGTACGGACACGATAAAAGCCAGTGATTCTAGTGAGTAAACTCTCAATGATTCGTCCAAGAAAGATATGTCACTTTCATGAAAATCTCAAAATAGGCTCTTCAAGTTGGACCTCATCAACTGACGGTCACAAAAATAGGCTTTCCGTGCTAAATTTTCTAGTAATTGCATTAAAAAATCTGCGTTTTTATTTAGGTTTTCCATACTACACTTCAATAAGCATACGAAATATTTACTTTCAATGCCTGTGAAATAACTGTTCATTTATGCTTCAATAATTACGTA